>NW_028231396.1:0-13344 GCF_043228905.1 Azolla caroliniana | reverse complement strand
GATTTACGGCAACTTAGGTTCATCTCGTGTAGTGATAGCGGCGGACTCATACAAGGATCTTGGGTAGGTTCATGAGATCCTAGCGGCACCCCCTCACTTGCCCTTTCGTAGATGCGTTCTCTCCATCTGTCCTGCGACGTTTTGGTAAGCTACGCGTCCGGTGCACGACCCTGCCTGCCTGCAGGTCTCTTACACTGACTCTAGGCAACCCCTTCCGGCCGCCCAACGACTGATGACACTAGTAACTACCCCTATTAAAGCTAGTAAATAAGCCCCACAGCTCAGGGCGGCAAAGAACAAATGGAATTTGCTACGAAAGCCGGCTAACGGGAGTATTCCTGCGTATAGAAACATAGTAACGGACGGAGTAATAGCTGAAATAAGATTAGTTTTGGCTAAAGCGCCTGAATCCGCTATATATTTGACACAGGTTTAACGTAATGCTAAAACTGTAGCGAATACATTAATGATCATTGATATATGAATAGAGATACCAATTAGTGGTGATTAAATTCCTTCTGTGATTCCACGTGAAAAACCGATTGAAAGATAACCTACATGTCCAATAGAGCTATAAGCTGAAAGTCTTTTTACTTCTTTTTAGGCCATAGCGGCCAGTGCTCCTAGGATCATGAAAGCGATGCTGCAGAAAAGGAAGAGTTGTTACCATGTTAGATCGTGGAAACTATAGGGAGAAACACATAACATATTGGCAGGAATAGATATTTTAGGTGCAATGGGAAAAAATGCTGTAACCAGAGTAGGTAAACCCTCGTATACATCAGGTGCCCACACATATAGGGTCGAAAGTAAATCATTAACCGAGCCGTGCAGCAAAGAAAGCTGTCGTTCACTCGCTGTTTGCCTAGCGAAGAGTTCAGAGAATTCCCGAATGACCTACTACAGTGCTCCCCGAACCGTACGTGATAGTCGCCCATCATACGGCTCTCTAACCCTACAACACTTGGATTAGATATACCCGAGAGTCCGCCGCCGCTTTCAGCCATTCCACACGCTGTCGGATAAGGTCACCGGGAATTAATTCGGCAGTGGATTTTGGACGGATAAAACCTGCTCAGTAAAAGCAGGTATTAGATAGATAGACCCCTTCCTTTCCGTTGTTGCCAGTGCTTTCTCAGGCCGAGAAGAGAACAAGGCGCTTTCTTTGGTTTTCTCCGCCGCAGGTGAAGATGGCGTACTACCATCCGGCAGGTTTCCTTGAAAGAATGAAATTTGTTAGTTCGCTCCGCGAGCAAAGGCCAAAGGCTTTGTTCGGGGTCAAAGACCCGCGCGGCGCGCTCCTGGTTATCCCTTTCCTGAACGGAATGAGGTGAAGGAGCGTTTGCTGTGCCCCACTTCCCCGCCTTCAGGCAGGTTTTCGAGCCGCTCTTCTTGCCGGCTTGTAACATAAAGGCCGAAGTGGCACGCACGGAATGCGGCAGTGGGTACTAAAGGTCCTATGACTTCCAGCCGGGGATCTAGCTCACCGTTGGATCTCGCCGATACAGCCTATGGTTTTGGTGTCTCGGGATATCGTTTCGTTAATTGTCCCCAAGCCAAGCAAGGGGTTGAGTTGAGTAATCGGCTTTCATGCAGCTGTTTCCAGCTCCTCCAATCTAGACCTTGTCGCTGCTTAATCTCGACAGGCAGGAAGCACACCAACGCGTTTCCACTGTGCTTGCTTGTGGCACAGGTTAACCAGGTGGCCAGTTGACTGGAACTTCGATTCGCCAGGCGGGCGGGCTTCTCTCGTGTGACACTATAGAAGAGTTCGCGCGGTGCCCTTCACCTCCTAGCCCCCAACCGCGCTTTTGTAACATGCTATAGTCTCACGCTCTTACGAGGTAGTGATGGGTTCCACGCTCCAGCAGCATAACATAAGGCGCCCCGATAGTACTGAGATTGGCCGCAATCTGCCGGTACCCACAGGCCGTCTTACGGCCGCTCGAAAAGAAACTGCAGTAATCTTGGATAAGAAACCTACAGCAATGAATGGGATCCCCATAAAGATACCACTAGATTGAGCACTGAGCAAAGTGATTTCATATCCAGTGAAAGTCTTGGCTGATTCTTCAAAGTTAGTGATTCCAGTAGACCCATAGATCATAGAACAAATAGGGCGACATAGGCTCCCATCCACACTCCACGTATAGACGCGAACCCCCTCGTAACCGTACGTGCGACTTTCACTGCATACGGCTTGCACGGACACTATTGAACCTATCTCATTATGAGGCCTTCCACCTCGATCTTCATTTTGGAAATAAAACTGCGGGCATCGCATCGGGGGCGCGCGCGCCCTCAACGTTCATTACGTTAAAGGAATGGCGCATAGCGCTTACCAGCCAGGGGCGGGGCTTCAGCCACTCAACTGAAGGGAAGGCCGGCAGAAGGAACGCCTCTAGTAGCTCTCCCCCCATTCTCACCTTGTTCTAAGGACCACTTGTTCATGATGGTATTTGCATAAGGCTGAAGGCTTACGGTTTATAACCTATAAGTATCTAATAATCGGGTCGCTCTGCGGCGCCTTCGCTGCGGACACGATGGATTTCCACTGGTCCTGCGCACCCACCGCTTCATCCGGGCATCGTTCATTAAGCGGCTTCATCGGCGCGGTTTTCATCATGCGGGCGTTCCGAGAATGCCTGCCTGCCGGGGGAACCGAGGCAGAAACCTTGGTTCCCCCTTGCTAACGTCAGGTATATGTTGAAGTGTCTTGCGAAACCTTATCAAATTCCGGTTAAGCGGGAGACTGCACTCTTTTTTGTTGTTCCGCCGCAAGCAAATACTGTCGACAGTATTTCAGGTGTAGATGGTTGCCCTTTCGTCTAGGGGCGAGGTAGGCCATCAGAAGGTCCGCGCGCGGGCGGCGCTCTCTGTAACTCTGCTGCTGGCTGGCTGAGAGCCAATCCATCTTCAGTTTTTCCTCGCTTAACACATTGATAATGCCAGTATCATATTGCCCGTATCGTGGGAATGATTTAATAGGAGAACGCCGCCGGCCCGGCCCGGCCCGGCCCGGCCCGGCCCGGCCCGCCGCAAGGTTGGTTTGAAGAACGAAGGTTCTACAAAATAGAGAGCAAAGAATACGTACATATTCATATGTACATAGATATATCTATATAAGTGGATCGAATATCTTGTTTGACTGAAAAGTTTTACGAATCTTTCTCTCTCTTCTCGGAAGATTGAAGTTCTGAATAATTTCCCGTGGCAGGGGTGGGGTGTGATCATCGGATGTTTCCGTAAGCAGTAAACAGCAAATCTTTATCCAAGACCATGTATTGGATAAAGCTGATAGTGCACGTGATCGGGGCCGAAGGCCTGATTCGTTTGGTAGATTTGGTCAAGGTTGTTGCGTACCCCGGAGCGATCCGTAAGTGGTGTACGGAAGTTCCTACGATCGAGTGTTCCTAGCCCCTGTGAACATTTTGGTGAATGTCTTAAAGAGGGCCTCTCTAACCGGTAAGGTGGGTGTCCACTTACTTCGGCCATTCCTGGCTTGTCTTCGATAACGCCTATCCCGGGAGAAGTCGGGACAAGGGCACTTGAGGGATCCTCGGCGGGACCCAGGAGAACATGTAGCGCTGGGTTGGGGTTTAGTGAACCAACTAAGGTCGCTCCTTTAGTTGAAGTATTGGGCTTCTTCGCACCCTCCCGTTGTCCTTGCTGGGTTACACTCTCTCTCGGGACCCTCCTCCAAGTATATTTCTTTCGCTCTACTTCTTCTAATCTTAACTTTACGCCGAGGACTCTTTCCGCCGCCATGGAATGAGACCAGGAGAATCTCTATCCCAACCAGTGAGATGTCGCACATCGGAAATTAAGGCATAGCTCGTCGCCATCGCTGCCTATATCGGTAGTTGGCCAGTCGTACCCAAACAATAATATTCCGGAGGAGAATGCACCTGAAATAGAATATTTTAGGCCGGCTTCCATGAAAAATTCAGAGTCTCTCTTCAAGGCTGCGATCACATGAAAACATGAACTTTAAGGCTCGATAGCTAAATACATGGCAATTGAATCGCAGGCCAAGACCATGAAAGGCATACTGCGAGTGGAAGGTAAAGTTAATACAATGGATTCAGAAGCATTCAACCTCTCCCGTTTAAAATAATCCAAACACGTAACAATAGTACTAGCCGTACTTAATAGTGGCAATATTTCGCGAAAATATGTCGAATTGTCTTTCATACCATTATTATATGGTAGATTAGCAAACGTTATGGGTGCGCCAGCGGCGACCGGTACGATGGTTATTAGAAACCGATGGGGTAGGTCTTCCCTCTCTGGTCAGAACCACACGTGCAAGTTTCCCCGCATGTGGCTCGTTTGTGATGACTTCTGCTGGAGATTTACGGGAACAAGCGAACCTTTCAAATCGAACACTGGTTTATGTGTTCAGAGTACGTGGCTTAGTTGCCTGAATTCAAGTTCTATTTACTATGTCTAGACGCGAGTTCGCTTCAAAATTACCAACCGACCTTGCTTGTGTCCTTCATTCAGCAAAAGTTTCACCCACGCCCTTCACTCTACGAAAGAAGGCCGAAGGTCCGTATTTTGAACCAAAGATTCCCGGACGATTATTTGACTACGGAAGTCCCGCTGGCTCCATTTGGCTTTCAGCGAGTTCGGGTCTCTGGAAGGCTAGCCGTGTTGCTTTACCATACCGCACTACTCTAGGACTTATAGTGAGGCTCGTCAGGGGGGAATCCAGTCGCAATGCATCTTGCTCAGCGAGTCAAGCGTAGCTATCCACTTCTTTCTTGCTTGTTGGGGGAAGTATAGAATGTCTATTGTTGTGTGTCCAGGGCTTACGTTTAGGACAATCCTGGCTTGGCTTGGCTTGGCTTGGCTTGGCTTGGCTGGAGAAGTTTTGTTTGCGAGCGGCTCGACTTGCTAGTCTGACTACAAGAGTGACCTACTTACCACCACTGTATAGGTCGGAGAGCAAGTTCCGGAGCGTATATTCTCTATGACTCACAGGAGTAGGTATCTCCATTTCGCCCATTCCATTTGCTAAGGTTCCATCGTCCGCCGGTTCCTCGGCTGTAGAAGTAGCCAGCCCCAAAGCAGCAAGCAGCTTACTCCAGTTGTCTCATATGAGATTCGGTCGGGAAATTTCCCAGTCTGTCAACTGCATTCTCCTAATTCGCTTATCCCACCACGTACGATTTCTTTCTTTTTCGCTAGGTGTAGTACACCTGTCGGGGACGCTTCTGCGTGTCCGTTTACAGAATATCACACTATCATCTACCTCCCTTTCCTCGGAGCTCTTCATGGGGGCATTGTCGCATGCTCGACTTGGGTTGCCTGGTGTAATTTCCGGAGTACATTACGACAGGATCTTTCACCCGTACGGGCCAGCAAAGCCTCGATCTTTAAGGATTGGGCGGCTATGCTCTACTTATATTGAAGTCAATCTTTATAGAGTCCATTCGGGTGATCCCTAGGTTGCGCGTCTGGTAGTTGACTCGCCGTTTGGTACTGCGTACACAGAACCTGCTTATTACAGTTACTCTCGGAGGGTTGGTCGCACATGAATAATAGCGTTCGGACTCAAGTGCCTCCCGGAACATTCTACAAACTGGGGGAGTTACCTTGCTCCTGTTGCGTACGACTAGCCCTGCGGCGAGCGGATAGTCCCCATGCTATGGTTTTTGGCAGCAGTCCGATCCCTGCCAGTTAGGGAGTCCATCCGAGCGATGGCTTTCAACCCCCGCATCCCAGAACGTGCCTTCCTAGGCACATAACACTAGGTAAACCGAGCCAACCCACGTTACATACTAGCAGTAGATAATCATATTATTTGAAAGTACTAAACAAAACTCCATGAATGGGCAAAATAATAGTTGCGTTAACAGGAAAGATCTCTAGAAGAAGCGCGAAAGAATCATGCTCAAATATTCCTTTCAACGACTTCTAAGTCTGTTCGGTTTTTTCCCTTTTTCTCTCTCCTCCATATGCATGGGAGTTAAAGGTTGGTTCTTCAACAAGTCGCAGCAATGCAATGCAATGCAATGCAATGAAGGCCTTCGCTTTGTCTCGTCGACCGCAAACAAAGCGGCGATGGGCTGGCTTTCCGCGTTTCCGTAAAGAAAATCGAAAGAACTCTGATTGATTCTTATTCGTAGTTGGGATGCAGGGATAGATTTATTTCTTCCTCGAAGAACCGTACGAACGATTAGGCCGCTGCGATTTCCACACGCAGACACGCGGATTCAGCATGAAGGGCGGGCGATTTATTCCCCGATCGAACGAATGAATGAATGAATGAATAGGGTGTCGTTCGCAATGACAAGGAACGTTAGCTGGAAACGCGGTCAACTAACGGGCACAAGTGCAATATTTTCATTTTGGTGTGACTCTTGGTTGGAGAAGGCCACACCACAGTTGGTCTCTTCTCCATAAGCCGGACCGCCAACGTCAAGGCGAGATCACATTGGTCCAGTCCCCGCATAGCCAGTGGAAGGGTGAGGTGCATCCACTCAGATAGCATGGGGAGGTCGAATGACTGCGGCCACGTCAATCCGCTTCTTTTCTTTTCTTGTTGGGCCGCTAGCAATTGTCTAGCTTCTGCTACCAACTCCCCCATCGGGCCGTCTGACTTTACCGTAGCCGATAAGTAGCGTTAATCGTCTTCATCGCGCTGATGAAGCAGCGGGTTCATCCACCACCTTGGTTCTTCCCCGCAAGCAACTTCCGCCGTATTATCCATAGCTGTTCATCAAGAAGGCCTAGAGTTAGTTTTCCGATAAGATTCAAGCTACAATTTCAAACAGCACCTTTTCTTCATGAAGCGCAAGAAAACTGCACTGCGGAAGAAGAAGAAGCGGTAAAAAGTGTAATATAAATGGCTACCAAAGTTCTTCTTTTGAACTTTCAAGAAGGCCTGAATATTCATGGATTATTATACGATAATCTTTAATGCGGCTCAGATTGCGGAAAGAATTGAATGCTGGAATTTCGAAATTCCGTTGGTAAAATTCAGAAGGATCATGCAAGAAGGCAATATCATCTTCTGGCCATAATCTGCGAATCCAGCAAAGCAAAGCAAAGCAGCACTTTTCTTTTCACTTTAAACCGAGCCGGCGGCAATCTTGATGAATCACTGGCAAGAAGATGCTTTGCACTTTTCTTTCCACTTTAAAGCAGCAATCTTTGAACTCGGAAATGGCACTTTTCCCTGCAAGCCTGAAACGCACGCCTTCCCCAAAAGAAAAGCGGAACCACCTAACGAGTATTTTAAACAGCAAGCATGATGAACCGGCATGTTCATCAAACCAAACAGGTTCTTCATGCATGCATGAAGGCCTTCATGATGATGAAAACCGCTTCATTGGAATGTCACCGTCTCATTGACAACACGAATGATAACGAATTGACAATATGAATAGTCACGTTAGTTTCCCATTCTTAAGCATGGATTATTATACAATAATCTTCATTTGCTTTTTTACTGTTGACAACATGTAGTGCGGGGGCAGGGTTTGAACCCGCAGTCTTCAGGTCATGAGCCTGACGAGTTGGCCATTTACTCCACCCCGCAAGCAAGCAAGCAATTGATCTCTCTCTAGCGAATCGGAATTTATTTTAGAAAAAAAGAAGCCAGAAAATAGATTGCCATAGCCATGGGTTCAAACCTTTCCCCGAAGCTGCCGGCCGAAATCAACCGTTGCCAGTCGTTGTGTCCAACGAAGCTACGCGTAATGACTGTCCCTACCAAAAGACAAACAAACAAAGCATTTCTATAGGAGGTAACTGGGCCAATTCCCGCAAACCACCTATAGGTTAGGTGGCGGTGATCTATCGGCTTGTTCAATTCCCGCCGTTATCCGCTCACCCGCCTAACGCTCCTACAAACAAAAGGGAGGGTCTCCTTAGTAATTACGTGAGGGGGCCTCCTTCCCCATCTCTTGAACTAGACTGAACCAGTTGTTACTGATGATAGAGAACTGGCAATTTTTTAGCGGAACGTAGCCGGATTTTTCTACACCTCTTCACTCAATAGCTTTTACTCCTTGATACCCTCAAGTATGTGTGGTTTGATTTTGTCGGGGAGTTCCTTCTCATATTAAGCGATCTATGTCAAAGGGATCTAGTCCGGGAACCCATTGACCGCCGCGAGGATAACTACAATCTGTCATTCGATAGGGATCAGGGGATATTATAGTTATTTAAGTACCTCGGTAAGCCTAGCGCCGCAATATGGCGAATACTAAATAGCGGGATCGAGGTCTGACCCAAATTACGCAGAAGCGGCAACTTCACGATGTTATGCCGGCTCCAATTTTAAGGTGCCACGAAGTGCTTTCATAGCTTTCGGCTAAGCGGCAGACCCAACACAACTAACGAGTAATCCTACGTTAATAACGAGCCAAACTCCGCGATAGAGAGGTTCAGTTTCCGGGAGGATTTATCCATCTGTAATGAGAATGACATTGATAAGAGTATAAACAGAAACGTCTCCAGCTTATATTTCAATGACGAGTGAAGCAATCGAGCTACCTACACCAGTCTAGTCTAACCTTTTGGCGGCTCTTTCCGATGAACAGAGATATGAATAGAAGACATCTCCGAGGGAAACCTCACAACCTAGTAGTCAACGTGGCGATAATGACATTTATCAATATGCCACTGATTACTTACTGGGATCGTCATAGATGATTAATGCGTGCATTCCATGATCTCTAGAAGACTCTCCCGTAGCACGACCAGGATGTAGTGCCGGGAATTACAGGAGAGCAGAATCCGAAGCCGTGACTACAACAATAATGAGATATTCCAGAGCACCGGCTTCCGGGGGAATCTTAACCGATTATGCCACGGTTGAACGTTTTTATCCAATCACTACGTACACGCGAAACAATTTTTCACTATCGAAGGTGCCCTATGCGTTGATTGGTTTCTAGTTCAGAATGGTATCAATAGCTATAGCAGTCTTTCCAGTTTGTCGGTCGCCGATTATCAGTTCCCGTTGACCACGACCTATAGGGACTAGGCTATCCACCGCTTTTAACCCTGTTTACATAGGTTCGTGGACAGATTTACGTGCAATAATCCCAGAGACTTTGACTTCTACACGTCTTCATTCTACCGCGCTCAAAGATAGAGTCAAGCTTCTGCCGAGGAGAAGTGATCGTAGTTGTGCTCTCCGAACCGTGCGGAATAGTCGCCCATTACACGGCTCTCTAACTTGACTTTATCTGGGTCTTGTTTAACCCCAGAGGCCGAAAGGAGGGTGGAAACTTCCTCACAAGTTCCCTCCTCCTTTCCTCCTTGGGGACCCACTTTGTGATTTCCTGAAGTCCACTCTCTCCTGGAGTTTGCAGAGAGGAAAATGGCTTTTCAGTTAAGTCAGGTAAAACTTGCTTGCCTTTTCGCCGAAAAAGCAATAGAAAAAAGTTATGAATACAAGAAAGAAGAAACCGCAACCGCAGCCCTGGATGATTCTTCCTGAAGTAAGTTCTAAAGAATGCCCTAACCAGATTGATTTATCCATTTCACGTAATTCGGTCGGTTACGTGTTTTTCATAGCACCTTTCATGTCGTGCCACATAAAGATGGATTACCTAAAATCAGTTGAATTCCTAAATCATGAAAACAACTTTCACACGACGGCATCAAACGGGGCAAATCATCCATCTAGGAAGAACAGGATGTGGTTCCCAAAGAATGCTTTGACACCAGTGTTTCCTTCCTGTACTCCAGTGTTTTCGGAGCATCCTAATGGTTACACAAAATGGTCAAAACCTTAAAGACTTTGGGATTATTAGAAACGAATACTTCCCACACGTGTTCTCTAGGAGAGATTAGTCTCCCGCGAGTGCCTAAAGAATAGACAATCGACACTTTCTTTTTCAACGAAGGGAGTCCTTCACATTCCCATAGCCCTTTCTCTCTAGCTTTCTCTTGCTATACCGTCGCCGTTGCTGTTCTCAACCCTTTCATAATGTTACGCGGGCAGGAGAGCACTGAGGTAAAGTAACGGACGAGGGGGCACTATGATGGGTGGAAGGGGCGGGCCGGTGATTTTCAAGAGCGGATACCTATCCCTAAACAAGGCACAAACCTTATCGACATACAGGTTCCTACTTGCTTGAAGGCCTATTAGCACAACTTTGTTGAAGATCGCCCAAAGTAGTACCTTCCTATAAATGTCAACGTCCAGTGTTCGCTCAACAATGTTATCCCTAGAATCCTCGAAAATTCATTGTCAGAAGCCCGGAAGACCCCTTGTAAGAACAGGAACCTGCCTTAGGCAAGCTACCACTTCACTTGGCCGGCAAGCTACCTGAATCTGCCGGTTCTTCGTAATGAGGAGAGGCCGGATCTCGATTCGTGCACTTTCCTATTGCCAGGTGGCTTCCTGGCCCTACCACTTTTGTTTTCAAAGGTGCTAGTTTTTTGTTTGTTTTGTTTTTTTGGCTGGCGCTTCAGTCATGAAATGAGTAACGAATAATAATAATATTCCGGCTGCGCGCTGTACTTTTCACTAACGCTTTTCGATGAAGCGGTTCATCGTGGCATGACTCGCCGCTTTCATTAACAGAATGGCTTTCTGCTGCTGCATAGGAGCGCGAAAGCAGCACCCATGTTGGCTGGGCTGGGCTGGGCTGGGCTGGGCTGGCGAAGTCTCAACACCCGTGCGTGCGTGCGTGCGTGCGTGCGTGCGTGCGTGCCCTCTATGAGCTGCAAGTACCTACCCGCATAATTTCCTTTAAGAGACCCTATTACATGACTAGGTCATTCCTTAACAGTGTGTGGAAGGTTAGAGAACCATCCACGAGGACCAGCCCGAAAAGAAAAGCTGCCTCCTGAACAAGTCACCTATAGCGTTGACGTGGACAAGCCCGGGATGCGCCCTCAGAGGCTGACCTGCGGCCGGCGGAAGAAGCGGAAAACCGCTCTTCTTTTCTTTGGCACTCTGGATCCACCTGCTAAACAAGCGGTGCTCCAGAAACCAGCAAATCGCCTACCAAAGATAGACAGGGAAAGCGTGTTCTGAAAGCAGCAGGCAGCACCGATAGCTCAATCGGATAGAGTACCTGGCTTCGAACCAGGTGGTTAGAGGTTCAAGTCCCCTTCGGTGCACACAAACCTTCCTTGAATGTTTCATAGAACGGTGTTGTTCTCCGGGAATTCTCGGTCGGCATGTTGGAGTGTCGGAGCCAAACCTTAATCTCATTTAAGTGGTATGGCGCTGCTAGATGACATTTGGTTCATTATCTTCTTCATACATAGAGGTAGGCAATTTCAGGCGCTACAACCCTACCTTAACCGGGCCACTTCACGTTTGGTTATTATTAACGTGAGAAATCGATAGGACCAAGTAAATTAGCGTACCATTGGTTTGCTGCTTTCTTTGAGGTCCTTTCCAATTCGTTTCTGCAAACTCCTTTCTTTTCACCTAGTGAGAGGAAAGTGCCTTAAGAAGGCATTTCAAGACGAAAGTAGGTTGGTTGTGAGCAGCTGACTATATGCGCCCCTCGCACACTGTCTTAGCATAAACTGCGGGACGGGATTCATCAAATAAATAGGGGCGGCGGCCCGGCCCGGCCCGGCCCGGCCCGGCCGGATGAAGCCGGCCAAAAGGCAGGCACAAGCCAAAGAACGACGATATCGGCCTTCATGCTTGCTTGCTTGCTTGCTTGCTTGCTGCCGTTGTATATCACCGCATGAAGGCCTAGAAATCCACATGAAGCAAGCACGATGAACCGCTTCTTCCGCATGAACCGCCTTCTTGCTTGCTTGCTTGCTTGCTTGCTTGCTTGATGAAGCCGCACGGTTCAACGCCAAGGAATAAAGGCAAAGTAACCGGCCGGCTCGTAAGTAATTATTTAATTTCAGGAGAATAGTTCCAATGGTAGAACAATGGTCTCCAAAACCAAAGGTTAAGGGTTCGAATCCCTTTTCTCCTGATTACCTGGCTTGGTACGAAGAGGTTGCGGGTCTCTTTACCTTGTTTTATCACCGGAATAGTCGAGACGACCTAGAATAGGCCTCTCTCCAAGTCCATACATGTCTATTGCCAGGGTTCTTCCTCATCCATAATACTCTGCTTTCCAGATCTCGAGGATGTTGGAGTAGAACAGGCGGCATATAATTCAAAAGAACCATCGGTATCAGTACCGATGCCGTACATGGTACTATTATGTATGTATGTATGTTAGGATACGCATCAGAGTAAAATGACGTAGCTTCGCCACTATCTAGTTGGATTTCCATTGAAACATTACCAAATTAGATTTTCCGCACCTATTTCTTTCAGAACAGCTAGCCAAGTCAGACCTTGGGCCTATCTCTATAGGTTGGTTTTTCAGATCCCATCACTCCAGGCTCAGTCGATCTTGGATCTTGCTCAATAGATCATATCTTTGGTATCTCACTGCCTGCGGTTCATCGCTGAAGGCGTTTGTTTAACTGTCTGTGCGGGGTCCATCGCTTCGCCTAGTCCTTGCACATGGTAGCACTTGGTTGCACTCATTCCTTCTTCGCATGGCTTAATGCATGCAAGAAGTATCCGTTCCGTAAAGGCAACGTTTCTCCAAGAAAGAAGAGCGAGGCATGCGGCGTTGCCGATGAAAGGCGGCGATGCCTTCCAAGCCGAGTGAGAAGAATGACTCAGACAAGAAGGCTATGAATGAGCAATGCTTTGAATGCCGCCTTAGGATCCTGGAGTAAAAGGATTCGAACCTTTGCGTGTCGGTATCAAAAACCGATGCCTTACCGCTTGGCTATACTCCATACAGTGGTAACCAAGGAAGAGAAGCAAAGCTCAGAGAACGGAATTTGCTTGCTGGGCGCAGCAAAGTAGTGAAAGACTGGCGAGTTAGGTATGGCAAGTAAATAGGCTTAGTAGGGCTCGAACCTACAATATTACCGTTATGAGCGGTACGTTTCAACCAATTAAACTATAAGCCCACTGCTGGCTGGCTGGCTGGCTGTTAGCCCTCTCAAGTAATGGAGTCGATGGATCTGTTGAGGGCAAAGCAGCCATATTTTTCTCCTTGAAAGATTAAGGACATAAACTTTTCAAATAGCTACACCTGGTTCTGGACCGATTGATGTGGATACAGAAGAGCAGGATGTGCTACCCATCATGGATAGCATAGTTCGAGCAACACTGAACTGAAAGGTATGACTGAAGTGTAATCGTTTTGTTGGCAGGCAAATAGACGACATATTCCTAGGGGGTTTTTTACCGATGCAGCACGCACGAAAAAATCGACTCGACTTTTCTTCGATGATTTAGACAGAGATTTCACCACCTACCACGAGTGGAATGGCAAGGTTCTGCCAGGACACCCAGCGGCAAGACAACCGTGAAAGGAAAGGCAGGGC
>NW_028231395.1:0-13353 GCF_043228905.1 Azolla caroliniana | reverse complement strand
CAAGGGGGTAATAGAGTCGGAGTGGAAGCTCCTGAACCGGAAAGTCGTAGCAACGATCCGGCAATATGTCGATGTAAGTGTTCTGCAACATGTGGCGAACGATACGAACGCCTATGAGATGTGGAAGAAGCTGTCGGGCCTCTACGAGAGGAAGAATGCGTTGAACCGGACCTCCCTGATGAGGAAGATAGTGAACCTCAAGTACCGGGACGGCGAGAATATGGTGGAACACGTGAGCACGTTCATGGGATTCGTGAACCAGCTTGCGGCGATCAAGTTCCCGTTGGAGGATGCAATGCAAGCCATCATTCTGATGTGTACGTTGCCGGAAAGCTGGGAGAACTTGGTGGTGACTCTCAGCACCTCCTGCACCGAAGATAACTTGTCTCTACAAACGGTAAAGACAAGCATTTTGAACGAAGAAGCGCGTCGGAGAGATAAAGAACCGGTTTCCGATCCGAAGATGCTGCTTACCGAATCGGAACGGGGAAGACAATGGAACCGGAGTCCGCAAAGACGGGAGAAGTCGGGGACCCGGTCGCAGTCAAGAGGAAGGCACACATGCTTCCACTGTGGGAAGCCGGGGCACTTCCGGAAGAATTGTCGGCATTACCGAAAGGACAATGGAGCCGACGACACCGATTCGAAGAAGTCACCGGAGAGAAACGGTGCATACCGGGGAGCCACGGACCGGAGAGGTCCGGATCGGCGAGGGCAGGACCGGAAAGGAACGACGGCACTCGCGGCAAGTGAAGAAGAGATAATGCTCATTACCGAAGAGAGGGCGCTGAACCTTGCCGGTGTAGAGATGACCTGGGTGGTCGATTCCGGAGCGTCGTTCCACCTGACCCCGGAGAAGAAATACTTCTCATCCTACACAGCCGGTGAGCACGGCTGTGTCCGGATGGGAAATGAAGGCACATGCCGGATTGCCGGCATAGGAGACGTGTGGCTGATGACATCAACCGGATGCAAGATGCTGCTGAAGGATGTTCGACACGTTCCGGAGGTCCGATCGAACCTGATCTCGGCCGGGAGGCTAGATGATGAAGGCTACACGGGTAGCATCCGGAACGGTGTCATGAAGTTCAGCAAAGGGAGCTTGATAGTGGCTCGGGCCCGGAAGGTCAATACACTGTACCTGATGAATTCCCGGCTATGTCCGGAGGAGCTGAACGTGGCAGCCGACACTGTCGGTGAGCTGTGGCACAAGACACTGTGCCACATGAGTGAGAAGGGGATGAAGAGGCTTGCCGATGACAACCTGATACCGGTAAAGCACGTACACCTGGGGAAGTGTACCGACTGTCTGGCCGGTAAGCAAAACCGGACCTCCTTCCACTCAAGGCCACCGACGAGACGTAGCGCACCATTGGAGTTGGTGCACACTGACGTGTGTCAAGTAGAAACGAAGTCACATGGCGGAGCCCAGTACTTCGTGACATTCATTGATGACCACAGCCGGAAGCTGTGGACGGCATCAAAGAACTTCACGCGAGAGTGGAAAGGGAATCCGGCAAGAAGCTGAAAGCGATACGAGCGGATAACAGAGGGGAATACCGGGGGAAGTTCCAGGAGTACTGTCGCTCGAAGGGAATCCGGCTCGAGTTTACTGTGCCGAAGATGCCGGAACTGAACGGGCTGGCCGAGAGGATGAACCGGACCATAATGGAGAGGGTCCGGAGTATGCTGGCGCATGCGAAATTACCCAAGGGGTTTTGGGCTGAGGCAATGTCGACGGCGACATACGTGATAAACAGATCACCCTCAGCACCTTTGGACGGAGACACGCCGCAGAGAGTGTGGACCGTTAAGGAAGTGTCCTACCGGCATCTGAAGGTGTTCGGGTGTCTCGCATACGTGCATGTGGCAAAGGACCGGAGAGGAAAGTTAGATCCAAAGACCCGGCCATGCATATTCCTCGGTTACGGCGACGACGAGTTCGGCTACCGAGTATGGGACCCGGTCGACAAGAAGATATTCAGGAGTCGAGATATCATCTTCATGGAGGACAAGACACTCACCGACTGGGAGTCGGAGAAGAAGATGAAGAGCTCCAAGTCGACCGGTGAGGATCAACTCTACGAAGAGCAGTCCCGACCGGCAAGGGACCGGTTAGCACTCGAGGATCCGGCCGAAGACGGTGAAGAAACAGAACCGGCCGAGGAAGATGAAACTGATACCGGAACCGGCCCCGATCCCGAAATGGATTCGGATGAAGAGGAAACGGAGGAGCCGGTTACCGAAGCTCCGGAACGGAGATATCCTCTAAGAGAGAGAAGGGCCCCCCGGAGATTTCCGGAACCAGAGCACGTGCTGCTAACCGACAAGGGGGAGCCGGAGAGCTTTGAAGAAGCAAAACTTGACACCCATAGCCGCAGGTGGTTAAGTGCCATGCAGGAGGAGATGGATTCCCTGCATGAGAACCACACATATGAACTTGTGGAGTTGCCGAAATGAAAGCGGGCATTTCGAAACAAGTGGGTGTTCAAGCTGAAACCGGGAGATGCCGGAAACCCCCCGAGATACAAAGCCAGGATCGTGGTGAAGGGGTTCCAGCAGAAGAAGGGCGTCGACTTCGACGAGATATTTGCCCCGGTAGTGAAGATGACCTCCATCCGGACGGTGCTGAGCATAGCGGCAAGCATGGACCTCGAGGTAGAACAGATGGACGTGAAGACGGCATTCCTTCACGGTGACCTCGAAGAAGAGATCTACATGCAGCAACCGGAAGGATTCGAGAAGAAAGGGAAGGAGCACCTGGTATGCCGGTTGAAGAAGAGCCTTTACGGACTGAAGCAGGCTCCCCGGCAATGGTACCGGAAGTTTGACTCTTTCATGACCGACGAAGGGTACCACAAAACGCAGTCCGATCACTGCGTGTTTGTGAAGAAGTTCGAAGGAGGAGACTTTCTAATACTCCTCCTGTACGTGGACGACATGTTGATCGTCGGACGGGACCAGGTCAAGATACGGATGCTGAAGAAAGCACTCCACCGAACCTTCTCAATGAAGGACCTGGGTCCGGCGAGGCAAATACTAGGGATGCACATCATCCGGAACCGGAAGAAGAAGCAGTTGTGGCTGTCACAGGAGAAGTACGTGACAAAGGTGCTTCACCGGTTCAACATGTCGGAAGCAAGACCGGTCGGGTCAACCCTCCCGGCAAACTGCAAGTTGTCCAGCAAGCAAAGCCCCAAGACAAAGGCTGAGAAGGAGGACATGATGAAAGTACCATATGCCTCTGCCGTCAGAAGCTTGATGTATGCAATGGTGTGTACAAGACCGGACATAGGATACGCAGTCGGAGTGGTGAGCCGGTACATGAGCAATCCCGGCAAAGAGCACTGGAACGCGGTCAAGTGGATACTCCGATACCTGAAGGGCACGGCAAACGTGTGCCTCCGATTCGGCTCCGGTAAGCCCGAACTCGACGGCTTTACCGATTCAGATATGTCGGCTGATGCAGATACCAGCCGGTCCACATCAGGGTATGTGATGACGTATGCAGGGGGAGCTGTTTCGTGGCAGTCGAGGCTGCAGAAGACGGTTGCGTTGTCAACCACGGAGGCGGAGTACATGGCAGCTGTTGAAGCCAGCAAGGAAATAATATGGATGAAGGACTTCATTAGAGAGCTCGGTATCCGGCAGGAGGAGTACCGACTCTACTGCGACAGTCAGAGTGCCATCCACCTTGCGAAGAATGCGGCCTATCACTCCCGGACGAAGCACATCCAGCGTAGATACCACTGGATCCGGGAAAGGATAGAAGACAAGGAGTTCGTGCTGACGAAGATCCACACGGACGAGAACGGGTCGGATATGCTGACCAAGGTGCTCACACCCGACAAGCTAGAAGCATGCCGGAAGAGGATCGGATTGGAGAGACATCCCATGCCGAAGTGAAGGGGGAGTTTGTTGGGATTTCGGTCCCTCCGGATGGGATGTCCGGAGATGAATGACGGCAAGCCCGGTTGCGGTTACGGAACCGGATGATGAAGAGTACCCGGCATGAAGCCGGATGAAGAGACCCCGACTACGGAGCCGGATGCTGAAGACCCCGACTACGGAGCCGGATGCTGAAGACTCCGGCTACGGAGCGGGATGATGAAGACCCCGGCTACGGAGCCGGATGCTGAAGACCCCGGTTACGGAGCCGGATGACGAGTGTACCCGGAGAGAGATCCGGATGCGGGGACATATTTGTGAATATGTTTGCCAAGAGCCCTTGAGGCTATATTTGTAAATAGCCCGAAAGTCATATGTGTATAAATATGACTTAGGGCAAACAGTTTAAATGTTGTTGCTCATTTTTCTGTGTATCGCCACTCTTATGTGTGCAAGAGAGTGAAGAGAGCAGCCGAGAAAGAGAGGGAGAGAGAGAGAGCGACGAAGAGGTCGTTGCCTCTGTGTATTACCGCCGCCTGTGGCGAAGACAGTGAGCTCGAGGTCGTTGCCTTGTAGCTTCACCATTGTACATCTCTGTTTATAGTGATAGTTGGAGTTTGAGGACTCCCGTGGTTTTTTCCCCATTTAGGGTTTTCCACGTAAAACATCCAGTGTACCTTTCTCTCTATTGTCCTCGTGCACTTCGTATTTCCTGTTTCCTGTGAGTTGATCCTATTCCTCGGTTGTGGCCGAGCACTGTTTTTCAACACTTCCGAAGTGTCGGATCTCCTGAGACTTCTTTCCTCTTTTGTTCGCTATCGGCGGGTAGTGGTCCCGCGGCCGGTTTCACCTTCTTCTCCACGGTCTTGTATTTCGTACTTACCATTGCTTCTTCTTTACGGAGCGTATCCGCCTCCATTTTCGCAATGATCTCGTACATCTCGACCGATTCCACCGGGACTACCCGGTTCCCTTGGCTTTTATCTTCCGCAAGGTCTTCAAGTCGTTGCAGCGTGCTCCCATAGAACACTTCCTCGACTATCCCCACGATTTCTTCATCTTCTTTTATTATTGATGCCGACCACAACTTATCCTCCACTTGTCGGTATCCTTTCTTCAATCCTCCGGTTACGGTCGTGTACGTAGATGCCCCATCCGGACCGATTCGTACATGTTTTGCTCCGAGAGTTTTCTTCCTGTGTGGGGTATCAGGGCTTCTCGGACTATCACTTCCCCACTCCGCAACAGTCCGCTTTAAAAATCCATTCTCACTTGGGACAAGAGTTCCCTCTTGTTCCTTTCGTGATTTGCCGGCACCGTTAGGAATTGGACGAATTTCCCACCGTTTTGGCTCCGAATTCGTGCAAAAGCCGCACCGCTATCGAGCACCTTCGTCTCCATCCGTGATGCCGTGATAAAGGGTTGGCCGAGGATGACGGAATGTGAAACCTCATCTTGCACGAAGAAATTTTGGTCGATCTCGACATCCCCGATCTTCACCGTCACATCCGGACAAGCCGCAAATAGATCTTCCGTTGCTTTGGTGGCCGCCCGAATCTTCCATCCATGGTTGGTGTTAATAGGCCACTTCCCCTTCCGGTAGAACTCCTTGGACATCAAGTTGATCTCCGATCCGTGATCAATCAATGCTAGCACAGGTTCTTTGATGTTGCCGATTCGGACCGGAGTCTCCGTAGTCGCGCGTGCCCAATGTGGCCTTGTATAGTGGGAGTTCGGAATTTCGTCCTCCGCTTCGGTGTCGTTCATTAAAACGGTGTTCGCATTCACCCTTGGAGCATTTTCCTCCGTACTTTGTCTTTTTCACTTCACGAGATCCACAAGAAGATCGTGGAACTCCTTCTTTGCTATTCCGAGTAGCTCCCGAAGCGAGAAATCTACCCGGCTATCCAAGATTCTTTCCTCGAACACTCTTTTCAAGTCGGTTTATTGTTCTATGTCCGAGGCGAGCTTGAATGCCGGAGTCGCCTTTTCTTTTCCCTTACCTCCGGAGTTCCAACTTTCCGGTATCTTCGATGGCCCGACCGCATCCTCCGTGCGTCGTCGTTTCTCGTCCACATACACCTTATGCAATTGACACAGGGCATATACGCTATTCTTGTCGACAGGGCACTCCCATCCCGTAGCTTCCCGGACGCCTTCCGCGGTGTTTCGGATCTCGTTGGAGTCGGTTTTCTCGGTGTTTTCTAGAACTTCCGGCCAAAAAGACGTCTTTGCTCTCGATGACTCCCCGACACATATTCCCGCGGTTGTCGCATAGTTGCTTCTCGCCGCCAATTCCTCCTCGAGCACCTTCTTCATGCCGCCTTTCCGGAAGTTCGGTCGGAGTGGCTTCCGAGAGTCCATCGAATGAATCCGGTTTCCCTCGTAGTAGATGAGATCCCGCCGTAGCGCCTCCTTATGCTCGTCGCAATCCCTCCGATCGTGTTCGGCGCTATCGCACCATATGCACCGTCGGTCCGTATACTTGGAGCTTGTGGGGCGGTCATCCGACTTCTTCACCATCGCGATCTTCAGATTCTCCATCTCCTTCAATAGTTGCTCCACCGTAGATGCATCAATCCCCTTCTCGGTTGTAGTCTCTCGAGCCCTCAGTTGATGGTCTTCCAATCCGGTTCTCGGTTTCGGAATCAGTTCCGAAACCCTCTTTTCCTCGTCGGCAAGCCATTGCCCCCTCTTTGTGTATCGCGCGACGATATCCCGCACGCTTTCCCATGTTTCGGTGAGGCCGCTCTCCGTGGTCGTGTCCTCCAAGAGCACTCCGAGATCTTTCCGGTCCCGGACGTCCACAGCTCGCAAGAACATGATCACCTTGTCCGGTACGAGGATAGCTTGATCTCTCGCGGACAACCTCCCGAACCGGCTTTCAAATGCCAAAAACACATCAACGACCTTCAATCCCTTGTCCGGCGTCTCCACCCAATCTTCGAATCCCCTTCGCGTCCCCTTGGAGGAATCCTCGATGGCGAACGTCCTCTTTAGCTCTACTTCAAACGCCTCCCATGTCGGATTTTGCTGTCGTAGCCCATGGATGCTTGCTTGAAGCCCGTCGGTTGCCACCCGGTTGAAGGACGTCACTTGCAGTCCTTCCGATATTCCGCACTGTAGCATCTCCGCCTTGTAATCCCGAAGATACCGCGACACGTCTTTCCCGTTGAATTGCCCGTTTCGTTGCACGAGCCGCTCCACTGAGGCCGCTATCTCCGACATCGCGCGTTGTTCTTGTAGCATGCGCTCGAACATCATCATCATGTTGCTAGCCTCTTGTTGATTTTCCATCTCCTTGCCACCCGTCTTCACATCGGGTTCACCAACTGTGTCGTGCCCTTCGGCTCTGGATCGTTGCGTGAGTCGGGTGGGAACCGCCAAGGTTTTTGACTAGGAGGGAGAGGAATACAACTTAAGGCTAGATATGAATAGTGGAAAGAGAAGTAAGATAGCAATCTCGTGAATCCCACGAGTTTAGTGTAATTAAAACAATATTTAGATTATAAGAGCAATTAGATGGCAAAATTCGTGAATCCCACGAATATATTAGATTGATCCAACCTTGTATATTAATCAACAACCATATACATATTTTTCTCCTCCTTATATAAAGATGGAAGAGGCTAAGCATGGCTTCATGCTTTTTCACCTAAAGTGCCCATGCACACTAAATGTGCATGTGATGTTTTGTCATTTCCTAAATATAGGGCTTGTGCACGCTAGATGTGCATGAGTCACTTTTAATGTCACGTGTAAATAAAATATTCACACTCTAAAGAATACATGATTTTTACCTTTTAATAAAGGTATGTGTAAATAAAGGTCTTATACGTATTAAATCTATATTTATAACACTAAAGATAAGTTATTACAATGGTAAAGTTGGGGTTTATCTACGTGGAGGTGCATGCTTTGAATCCTGCCCTACGCACGTGATAAATTCTTTTGATATATTATTTATTTATTTATATGTATCTAAATTCGGATATATTATTTTATGGTTTTCACGTAGTGTGTGGAATACACTACGAAAGCGGACACCGCACCAGAGCCAAACATCCAGGCCATTTTGGAAGAAGATTAAAGGGATGGGTCTGACGTGCCAGGGCACTATCCCACAAGCGTGCCAGGTGTTGTTCGCCGGAATAGTAACCGACGGACAAGAGTGTAGGAATAAGAAATAATATAAGATCATAATGCATGTAACGGTTCACGTAGGAAGCGTGAACGGATAAATAGACCCTACGTATATGACAGGAACTACACGCTCCCTATGTGCTAACAGGAACTGCACGCTCCCTACACGCAACGCTCGGCCACAACCGAGCTTAGAATCATACACAGAAAACGGGAAATGAAACGCACGACACAGTGAAGAGAAGAGTATGCAGGATGTTTACGTGGAAAACCCAAACTAGGGAAAAACCACGGCAGCCAACAGGCTACAAACTATCACTATGCTAGAATGTACAACAGTGAGTTCACAGAGGCAACGACCTCGTGCTCATGATCTTCGCCACAGGCGGCGGTTACAACAGAAACGACAACCTCTTCCTCTCTGTACACTGTTACGCGCTATGATCTCGCATAGACAACAACCACAACTAAAAGCTTGCCCTAAGTCATATTTATACTAATATGACTTTTCAGCTATTTACAAATATAGCCTCTATGGACTCTCAAAAACATATTTATGAATATGTCTCTTCATCCGGTGAGCACTTCTCACCGGGTCTGCACCATCCGGCTCTCCGTAGCCGGGATTTTGTTCATCAGCACTGTTCTCCTCCCTTCCCATTCGGAGGGACTTGTCTCCCAACATGCGCAACGTTCGGCCACAACTGAGCTTAGAATCATACACAAAAAAAACAAACGGGAATGAATGCACGACACATTGAAGAGAAGAGTACACAGGATGTTTACGTGGAAAACCCAAACTAGGGAAAAACCACGGCAGCCCATAGGCTACAAACTATCACTATGTTACAGTGTGCAACAGTAAAGCACTGAGGCAACAACCTCAAGCTTTCTATCTTCGCCACAAGCGGCGGTTACAACAGAGATACGAACTCTTCGTCTCTTTCTCTCTCTCTCTCTCTCTCTCTCTCTCTCTCTCTCTCTATACACAGCTGCGCTCTAATCTTGCACCAACAAGAAAAAAATTACCAAAAGTTTGCCCTAAGTCATATTTATACTAATATGACTTTTCGGCTATTTACAAATATAGCCACGATGGACTCTCAGAAACATATTTACGAATATGTCTCTTCATCCGGTGAGCGCTCCTCACCGGGCCTGCATCATCCGGATCTTGTCGGGCACTCGTCATCCGGTTCTCACCGGGTCTGCACCATCCGGCTCTCCGTAGCCGGGTACTCCTCATCCGGTTTCGGCCTTGGCCGAGTTTGTTCATCAATACTGTTCTTCTCACTTCCCATCCGAAGGGACCTGTTTCCTAATAGTATATAAAGGGCAGAAAACCTCTGATAGGGGGAGTGTGTATTTTTGGAATGTAAAGAAGCGTATCGTAATAGAATTCTATCTTTTCTGAAAGTCTGTGTATAGCTACGGCTAATTTACTGTGTGTCTGCAATATCTGAGCGTGTAAGAACGTAAGTGTAACCATTGCTAAGGAGTCGGTTGTAGTCGTCTCCCTTATACGTTGATAGGTTACGGGGAGCATTCCCCTATGCATTACGCATAGACGCCCCATTCGTTGTTCCACAATCACTTGGAGGTCTAGGTCGAAGGACTGACCGAAGACCGTGTTCCTAATCGGTAACATCGAGGAAGGTGAGATGGTGCAGATCTTCCTCGGGGGACTGGCGTCGAAGTTCGGAGCATTCTGAACTGCTGTGTGTACACGGGAGAATACGCCGTCGTTTTTCGACCTACACTCGATGCTCCTTATAGAGGAGAACCACGCGGGTGCGTCAACAAGCACACATGCCGACATCAAGATGTTGTACACAGAGGGAGATAGGCCCCATGGTCGTGGCGAACGAAGCGAGTCAGTGCGCAATGGAGGCATCCGACGGGATGAAGGACGAAGGCACCGAAGTGATGCCGATAGCAATTCCAAACCCTCCGGAAACAGGGGGAGTCAAGGCGACAAGAATCGGCAAGGGAAATCCGTTGCAGAATGCTGGTACTATGGCAAGAAAGGCCACAAGGAAAGTGAGTGTTGGAAGAAGCGCGCCGACTCAGAGAGGACCGGATCCGGATCAGGCTCCGGACAAACGGACAAAGGAAATCGGCAGCGATCGCACTACGCCGCAGGGTCCGGAAAAGCCGAAAAAGGGGTCAGCCTTCGTGACGAGACACAAATCGAACTCTATGAAGATGTCCACCCCGAAATCGGACGAGGTGTAGTACGTTGACTCCGGTTCGTCAAACCACATGATGTGCCACAAGGAGTAGTCGCAACCAGAGACGACACTCCACATCCGATCGTGAACGTCGGTGAAATTCCCTTGAGCCATGTTGGGTAGAAAGGGAAACTTATGAACGTGTTACATGTCCCCACAATCACAAAGAATCTGGTGTTGGTTGGGCAGATCGTCGACCAGGGGATGCAAGTCTGGTTCACACATCTCGAGTGCTTCATCGAAGAAGAAGGCCGAGTTATTGCGCAAGAGCGCAGAGACGGGAGGATGTTTATCCTCGACTCTAGTGACAATGGCACCGCAATGTTCGCGAAAGGACAAAAAGTCGAGTCGGATATTGACTCATGGCACAAGCGCATAGGCCAAGTCAACTATCAACGGCTTCAGGACCTGCAATCAAAATAGGTGGTGTTCGGACTGCCCAAATTTAGTGGCCGAAAGGCACGAATTTGTGAAGCCTGCCAATTCGGGAAGCAACACCGACTTCCATTCCCTAACGAGCATAATCGGAGCCGGAACAAGCTCGACTTGATACATTCCGATGTATGGGGGCCGGCACAGAACGTAAGTCTTGTCAGGAGTCGATATTTCATCTCCTTCATCGACGACTATATGCGGCACACGTGGATCTATCTCATCGAGAAGAAGAGTGAAGTCTTCGACTGTTTCTAGGACCTCAAAGGGTTCGTGGAGACGGAAACAGGAGGGAAGATCAAGTGCTTGCGGTCAGATGGCGGAAAAGAATACTTTTCCGATCAATCCAATGGCTATCTGCAATAGATGGGAATTCGGTGTGAATTCAGTTGTAGATACTCGCCAGAGCAAAATGGCGTGGCCGAGAGGAAGAACCGGTCAATTGTAGAAGCGGCACGGGCAATGCTAGAGGAGAAGAGCTTGCCCAAGTTCTATTGGGCTAAGGTGGTACAAACCGCAATATACATCCAGAATCAGATCGGAGACAAAGTGTCGGCGCATGAGCAGTATTTCGGAAGAAAGCCGAATCTACGACACTTGAGAGTTTTCGGTAGCATTGCGTATGTGCATGTGCCGAAGGAGAAACAGAGGAAGTTGGACGTGAAAGCTGAGAAGTGTATCTTGGTCGGCTACTCGGACGAGCAGAAGGGTTATAAGTGTTATAACCCTCGCACCAAACAAGCGTGCCTGAGCTGTGACGTTGTGTTTGACGAGTACGCGTCCTGGTACTTGTCTCCGACTCCGGACCTCACCTCCAATCCGAGTTCTGATGATGAGGTCAACGAGGCCGAGATGCCTCCGGATGAGCCTGAAATCGGGTTCCGTGAAGAGAGTCCGATTTCATTTCGGTTAAGCGGACCGAATGGACGGCTGAGTCGGTTCGACCCGTCCAACGAAGAGCCGGCGAGTAGTGGAGACTCGGCCATGCATTCCCCACGCAGGGAGCTGAGGAGACAGCTTACACGCAAAGAAAAAGGGAAGAAGAAGGTGTCAGATTACGGCATGGATAGGAACGAGTCCAACTCCTAGGGAAGTGATGATGGGTCTTCGAGAGCGAAGTCCGTGTCGACCATGAAAGCCTCAACTTCGGCTAATGAGCAATTACGCCGATCAACCTACCAGAAGAACCCTGTTGTGCGGTTTGGTTACAACGAGTACATGGCGCATCACTATGCGTACATGACGCATGTAGCAGAAGTGCGTGAACCAGAGAGCTACGCAGAAGCGGCGAAGGATGCAAATTGGCATGCCGCAATGGAGGAAGAGATGCGCGCATTAGCTCAGAATGAAACCTGGGACCTGGTTCACGCACCGAAAAGTGTGAAACTGATCGGATGTAAGTAGGTGTACAAGGTCAAGTACAACACTGACAGCTCGATCAACCGATACAAGGCCCGGTTAGTAGCGAAAGGCTACGCGCAGAAACACGGCATCGACTACGATGAGACGTTTGCGCCGGTTGCAACGATGTCGACCGTCCATGTTTTGGTCGTGGTAGCTGCGGCAAAGGGGTGGCACTTACATCATATGGACGTAAGGAATGTGTTCCTACAAGGTGAGCTTGAGGAATAGGTGTACATGGTACAGCCCCCCGGATTTCACTCCGGAACGAACACTTCGGCGGTGTGTCGATTGAAGAAGTCCCTTTACGGACTAAAGCAAGCTATGCGTGCCTGGAACATGAAGGTCACGCAACGATTGTGTCGGATGGGCTTTGTGACGTCAAAATCGGACTCGTCACTGTTCATCCGGAAAGGTCGACTCCGGCCGGTTAGTATTTTACTTTATGTTGATGACTTGGTCATCACCGGCGCCGACCTAGGTGAGATAGACCGCATGAAGCTCCAGCTCGTGGCATCATTCGACATGAAGGATCTGGGGGACCTTCATTACTTCCACTTCCTCGGGATCGAAGTGATCCGCACCCCCGAAGGCATATTGATCAGCCAACGTCATTACGCGCTGAATATGCTCTTCAAATTCGGGATGGCCGACTGTAAGTCCGTCTCGACTCCTCCGGATAGAACCGTCAAGTTTTGCCCCGATTCTGGAAAGGTATGCAACCTGACGAGGTTCCGACAGATAGTCGGAAGCCTTATTTACTTGACCATCAGCCGACCAGATCTCAGCTACCCGGTCGAGGTGATTAGTCAGTTCATGGCGCGACCGACCGAGGAGCACCTTAAGTGCGCACAAGGCGTACTCCGGTACATCAGTGGCACTAAGGACCGGGGGCTACTATATCGGACTAATATTGTCGTGTAGTTGGTCGATTACACCGATGCTGATTGGGCCGGAAACGTCGTCGATCGCCGATCCACATCCGGTTTCACGTTCTCTCTCGGGAGTGCCGCGATCGCGTGGAGTAGCAAGAAGCAACCGACAGTTGCGTTGTCGAGCACCGAAGTTGAGTATAGAGGAGCAGTTGTCGCGACGTGCGAAGCCATATGGTTGAAGTAGCTACTTAAGGATCTACAGGTGGAGGTATTCGATCCAACGACAATCTACTGCGACAACCTCAGTAGCATCCAGCTAGCTAAGAACGCCGTCTTCCACGCCCGGACTAAGCACATTGAGGTGCACTACCATTTCGTTCGTG
>NW_028231394.1:0-13376 GCF_043228905.1 Azolla caroliniana | reverse complement strand
AACTAGATTCACATATGTGCCAAATTTCAAAATAAACATTTGACGTTTTCACTATCATATGTGATGACTTAAAAGTTTTTAAAAGCTAAATATTCAGGCCCCTACTTACTGTATTCAATTCGTTTGACATTTATATATAATGGCTCAAAAAAAACGAGCTAATTATTATATGCAACTCAGACAGAATTCTAATAGTCAGTTATTTGCAACTTAATTCTTGTGTATGATTCATGGTGAATAAGCAGCAGTTGAAATTAACATAATGTGTCTTCAGTGCCTACTTATCGTATCACATCATTTTAAATTAATGATGCTTCACATTGAACCATCTAATCAGTTTCATATATGTAATTTTCTTGGTCGAACCACCCAAAAACCCAAAAACTTTTGTTTATATCATTTACAACAAAATGTACAAATGCTCATGCACAAGGAAATTCCTGTACAACATATATACAAACAACCGCCAACAATAGATTCTCACAAGCGAAACAAATGCCGGTGAAGATGGTTGTCCATGTTGACCGAGGTTATAACAATGAAAGAAAATAATATATTCTACAGAGGGCTCCTACGCCCTTCCCGATCAAAAAGTATCGGTTGACACCGCCCATCTTCATTCATCAAGCTCGAGTTTTGAAAGTGCGAAACCAATGCTGTCGTTCCTTGAATCCGTGCATAAGCTAGAGACGCCACCTTCTCACTATTGAATCTTTCCCACTTTCTTCCATCCAAAGCCTGAATACATAATATCATAAGTTACTTCATAAATCATGAATTCTAATTCTAGAAGCTCTTTTTATTGTCCCTAGAATAAAATATGCCCATGTTACCTTGTAGAGGGAAATAATATACATCGGAGATGTCATGTTGATAAAGGCATACCCAACATTGCAATTGTTCTGAAAATTTTCAATTCACATTTCCCAAGCATGTCATTTGAATGAAGCATTGGAAACAATAAAGAGCATTTGATCGAGATTACCTTGAAATCAATTGGCAAATACATGAAGTCATATGTTCCACGATGAGTCTGGTCAATTGCTTCCAGAAGCATCTCTACAGTATACCTACAAACGGTAACTTTAATAAGCATATGTGCCAACTACATTACAGATTTAGGGCTTCGGGTTTAGTGCTGAGGAGTTGAGGTCAAGGTTAACGCGATAAGTTACCCAAGAAAGGGATAAACAAAATGATACCAAATTCTCTAGCAACTATCATGCAAGACTTACTTATTTGGTATGTTCTTTATCATGAGTGTTGTACGAGTATCTTCTCCGAGCATAATCCGTTTCAAATCAAGCCGATAAACATTCTTCAGGTCAGTTTGAGAGCCATTACCTTCTATCACTTGAGTTTGGTTACAAAACACATCATAATTGCCATAATTTGTCGTTAGACTCCCATGTTGGTGATGAGGCAATGATCCAATTCCTGAACTTTGATGATCTAACCTTCCAAAATCTTCTTTAGTGGTCCCATGGTTATAAATAGGAGAGATGTTCTTCATCATTGGAACTCCAGACCCAAACGACCCCGGACCATACAGGGGTGTATCAGGTGAATTTCGAGAGTAACTAAATTGCTTGTCTACAGAGGGGGAATTCTTTGTTATAAAATTAAGACGATTTTGATTCGATCGATGCAGCACAGTACTTGCTGTGTGACTTCCATAACTAGAATTTTGAGATTGTGCATGTTCCATGTGTAGAAGGCTATGAAATATTGGTGAATCAGGCAAGGAAGTTTTAGCTCTCATATCCTGACGTGATAAATCTTGTGGTAGACTATGGAACGATAATATATCATTATTGTACTCTGGTAAAGAAGTATGATAAGGTGATGACCGTTTCATGTCAAAATGGTTGTTCCCTTTACGATGGTTCCATGATCTAGGCGAATATCGAAGCGATCCTTGTGAACCACTCTCCATAGATTTTCCCATTTGTTCCCATGGACCTATAGGTATAAAATAAAATCTTGGTCAGAAATGGACAAAACTGGAAAATTTTGTCAAGCTAATAATGTTCTGGATAGCACTTTCATCATTAGCTTATTCATTTGGTCATATTCACCCAGGAATATAAACCAACCTGGAGAAAAGCTTAGCAAAGGTGAGGTAGATTGTGTGTCGTATGAATGATAAGTTACTTGCTCCAGAAGATCTCCATGATTTTCTGTTGAGCTGATGTCGTGACAAAAAAGCATATGATAAGGTAACTTAGTAAATGAAAAGAAAGATAGTATTTTATGTCCCTAGACATTAGGTCAGAAAAAAAGATATATTATATCCCCGGACATTAGGTTGGATATTACAGACACACACACTCTCTCTCTCTCTCTCTTCCTCTCCCCTGAACCTTCAACTAATTGGTCAGTTCACACACCACATGTGTCTACATGATTACGTTGACCTCCTTCCAACTAAGGATATGTTCACACATGTCCCTATACAGCCCCAGTATTAGCATCCCTCTAATTATGGATGTGCACCGATGTCTAGAGATGTAACTTGGCACCAAGGGCAACAAAAATGTACCTCCAAAATATACCAGGATGGCTTAGTTCTAACTTGATTTGTCTTCCACCAATAACTGCTGTATTCAGTCCTTTCAAAGCTGATTCTGCATCCCGAATGTCATAGAACTCAATAAACCTATGATGGCTTTTATGTGGCGTTCCCCGAATCTGTTGGTATGTAAGAAAATAATGACTACATCTTACACCAAGATAGTTTTTCTCCCTACTTTCTATTTTATATCAAATTATTTGTAAAGATTATTTTACCTCCTTGACTTCACCGTATTTCCCAAATAGCTCATGTAGATAATCACTAGTGATTGACGGGTTTAAGTTGAAAATAACAAGGGTTCCCTGATTGATATCCTTATCTGATGGATTATCCTATAAGCATAAAAGATGAATTTATTAGCATACAGACATACTTCATGACCCTATACTAGAAGAAAATATTGATGATAATATTAATAGGGCCTATATAATAAACTAATGCATGTGCATACAACATTGTATAATTTAATTAAATATCATCCGTTCACCAAAAAAAAAAAAATACTTTTAAGCTATGCAAGCAATTTTGGAAAGAAAGAAACTTTTGAGTGCATTTGATCAAGCATAATAATGCATGTAAAGTTGAAAACATCCATATGTTACAAGTTCATACCTTGGGAAAGGAAAAATGAATGTCAAGTTTCTTGTTCCGTAGTTGTTTGTTGTGAAGAGCTTGCATCGCAGTTCGAGCTGCCCGAATGTCAAAGTATGATACCATAACAAATCCTCTATGCTTGCATGTGGTATAAAGACTCCGTATGTCTCCAAAAGGCTACAAAACCAAAAATCCCCAAAAAAATGGTCAGATAAATTGTTTCCAAACCAAAGTGAAGCAAAACTAAGAGCAAAAATGTAATCAAGTCAAGTAGGCTATCATGCAGTGGTCATCACCTCAAATAGAGCCCGAAGTTCCGAATCTTCTACATTGCTATTGATACTTCTAACAAAAAGAGTTCTTGAAGGGTGCTCTATGTATGCATCTTTGTTGAATGATGTTGAGTCTGTGCCGAGATTCTTCAAATAATAATTTGAACTTTTTCTTGATTCTGTTGGGATGATCTCACCATCCATCTCAAATCCACCTCCGCTACTAAATATATCAATGTCTTCTTCAGGGAGATTCTGGTTAGCAAGAGTCAACGAATGCATGCTATCGAGAATGTCATCAGGTAGAATTCCTCCGATGGCTTGCCTCACCATTTCTTCATCAAGAGGCTCATAAGTTTCTTCATCGGTCATTATATTATAATGTGAAGATCTCATCTCCATATCTATGAGATTGCTTCGCATTAGAAAAATTAGGGTTCACCGTTTAGGGAGGAATCCTAAGTTTTCAGGTTTTAGGGGTTTTAAATTTAGGATCACTAAATCTGCACATAGAGTTGAGACATTAATACATTCTTCAATAAATGATGCCATTATCCCTAAATTTTAATCATCTATCAATCAATTCTTTTACCAAATAAACTGAAAAACTTAAGGGATTTTGTGTAAAAAATAAATAAGATTTGTCAAACATTGCTTTCAAATTCGATAAGTGTTTCTCTCATATATTTTTGCTTATTTCACATGCAAGTATAAACATATTTTCTGTGAATAGTGAAACACAATAATTACATATAAATTACTAGTTTTTCTATAAATGTATGTGTGTGTATCCACACACATATACATGCACGTATTTTGCTGTGTGAATCAAAACAAATAATCATATGATCAATAAATTTTATGTATGTATGTATATACACATACCTACAGGCTACATATATAGGCATTCACATGTGCAGATGTATTTTTTTTATATTTACATATATATGCCAGTTATTTTTCTCTGAATCAACCCATCTAAGCAGTCATTTCAAGTGATTTCTTAAACTTGGGTAGATGTATATAAGAAAACTCTGTGAGATTATGCATAGTGAATCTCCTAAAAAAACAGAGTAATGTAGTCAAAACCTTTAGCCAAAAACTAAAGAAAGAATCCATAACATGTTTTTATTTTCTTCCTTTTTTAGCACAGGCGATTTTCAAAAAGAATAGAAGAAAGAAAACAGAGTAATTGCAAATAAAGCCTGAAAGAACAAAACCAATTTAATTTGAGGCGAAGCATGAAAGAAAAAACTGAACAATTGGAAATCATTGCAGCAGAAAAGGAACATAGCAATTCAAAAAGCATGCCTGAAAGAAAGAAAGAAACAGAGTAATAGGAAAGTATGGCGACAAAACAAAAACAGGGGAATGGAAAAAACCTGGGTATGCTTTCAAAACAAATTAGAGCAATGGAGGCTTGTAAATCTGCAGGAGAAAACAGAGAGTAATTCAATTGAGAGAGAGAGAGAGAGAGAGAGAGAGATTGTGTAAGTTTTCTCAGAACAAAAAGACTTCACTTACAAAATTAACATCATATACAAACAAACAAAAAACAGAAAACAAAACTCAAAGGGAAGTAATAAAAAACAAAAAACAAAAAAAAAAGCAGAAAAATCTGCCCTCTTTTTCAGAGCCCTCTTTTTTGTCGTTTTCTTGTGGCTTTGAAGGAGTCATTTTTTATTTGGCAGGGGTAAGAAAAGAAGAAGAATCTCTCTCTCTCTCTCTCTCTCTAGGTCTCTCTCTCTCTAGCTCTATCTATCTATCTTTATCTTTGTCTTCTCTTGGGGGTGTGGTGATGATGTGTGAGAACTCATCCACATACATATGTATATGATATGGATATGGATATGGATTGCCCTTGAACCTCCTTTTGGAGGCTCCTTGTCTCTGAGCCTTCCCTCCGTAACCATGTCCCTGCCCTTTTCCGCACTGAGATTCGGACAAAGAACTCATCACCCCATGATCTGAAGCAGTTTGTGTCGGAGTGGAACCCCGTTTGAGTCGTATGGGTAGGGCATCCATACAACCCCTTTTGTTCTAGCCCAGGTGCTTTGTTTCATTTCATTGTTTCTCACATAGAGCTTTCGTCCGTTGACTTCCTCTCATAAGAGGTTGGATTCGGGTTTCGTGACCCGTTTGTCCATCCGAAGCAGTATGGTGATTGTATGACCATTGTCATTTTCCGAAGGTGTTAGGTCTCTTGGAAAAACCAGTCGTGCTGCTTTTATTGTTACACTTAATAGGAAACTGCTGTGAAATGCTTTGGAGCTTCTCTTTATCTTGACAATTCCTTTGAATCGATCCCTCTTTGAACAATTATTTGTATTGACATGAGCAATTAGTTGGTTGATTCATCCCTTTACATCCCACCCCTCGTGAGTTCTACGGTTGGCAAGAGCAATTTGGGAAAATTGAGAATAACGTGTGGGTATTTTGGAGTTTTGCCGAACATAGTTAGCCATTTTCATAAACAAAAACTCCTCTAATATGGATGAGAAGGTGCCATGCGACCTTAATATGATGAAAAATATGAAATGCAAGGTACATGAGAGATTGTTAGAGTGTTGAGGGTGAAAAAGTATCGCAATGAAACATATTCCAAAATAATGCCATCAAGCTATATTTGAACCTAAAATTGCAACCAACTCTTTTTTATAAACTTTGTGGGAATCCATGATATTAGACCTTGTAACTAGTTTGTCGAGCAATTCTCGCCAATCATTTATGCAAGTTGTTTTTTAGCAACACTAGTCTCAAGTGTATACAATGTACCCCATCCCATGTATAGTTTCAACAACCATATACCAAATTGTGGTTTGCTCATACCATTCTTGTGCCCATGAGTATGAATTAGTGAAACATTTGAGGGCTATGACTCTATCATATGCATAGACAACGATTTCTAGAGCAAAACAAACCACATAAAAGAGTATTATGATGGACAAGGGGAGTACGTGGAAACCTAGCTTACCATGTTGATATCACGTATGGTACTAACAAAATAAACAATTTCACATGTTCTGATCCAAGACAAAATCAAGGGTAAACAACCATGGTAGTTGAAACTCTCCCCCCACAACGGCTTTCACGACTTCTTGATATGTTCTCTACATAAATGGGTAACAAACTAGTATAATACAAGGTTGGTATGCTCAAATAAGTACTACATTAAGCATGCATTGTACGAATATGTACTAAAACCCCATTTTATTACAATCTAGCTAGGCGGTAAAAGCTTGAGTACTAAGGGTAAACACGAAGAGGGTGTGATACCTCAACCTCACAACTCACCTTCAGGCAAGAATGACACATTACAACACCCACTTTCTCCATGTCTCCCTTGATGAATGATTTCACCATTCATCCTAGTTGCATGGATACAAATATTGCATGTTGGCTTAAAATAGGCATCGACAAACAGGTGAAAGTAACAAATAAGAAAATAGGCTTTGTTGATCATATACGGAGACTGAATAACATAATACATAATATCCCTTTGTATACACAGATATTATTTTGTATTTTCAAATGTATGTTGTAGATTGCAACATCTAAGGCAAATATCACATCATATAACTGAAAGATAAGAAAACTAATCATGGTTCTTCCTCTACAAAGTTAATAATTCAACCTTATTGAATAGAGTCAAGCCACTAAGTTTAAGTTGGCTTCTCCACATACCATAGCCCCCTTGACCACTTAAACCCAAAGAAAGTATATTAGAGTCAAATCAACTCACTTGAAGGGATCACTTTGGAGAGCATGTATAATTAGGTCATATTTGAGATGCTCAAGACTAGAGCGAGAAAAAGTAAACAACCATTAGATAAACAAATAAGATCTATTATTGGAAGCATTAGAGTATTGAGTTGAGATTGGTCACACTGTACACACAAGAGCATATGTTTGACGAGGCATCTCATGGGAATTTGAACAAGTTTTCTTGGTTTACATTTATGGAACAAGCAACCAAGTTGTAAGGTATGCATATTTTCTTCACCCACCACATTAGCTTCTCTAGACATGTGAATACACATCTCTCAATCAAATTCTTGATTTTTCTAAATTCACATAATATAAAACCAACCATCTCTTCCTTTCTAACAAAACTATTTCTTTTGCTTGTATGATTCTTTCCAATCTTATGGATATAAGAAATTTGCAAACGTGAAGTTATGGATAAAATCATATAAATGACAATGCAGATTAACATTGAGGTTTTTGCATCTTCTTTGACTTGCATTAGATTAAACAACACACATACTTATGCAAGCTAAATTGTTTAGATCTTGATGATTTGGTTTTCTATTCATCGCCTAAGGTTGAAATATATAGAAGTATTCGCATTTGATATCTATACAACAACTCTTAGAGCTAAAATCATAATGTGTTTGTCATACCGGAAATTATAGAGATGGTACTCACTTGCTGAATGGATTAGAGTAATGTTCTCCGTATTCCATTGCTTCTTTTGTCATTATAGATCATATTCAATCTCATACACTATAATCATTTTAATGAATGTGAAGCTTATTGATACATATTATCATATGGGTGAGTACTTCGTATCATAGTACGTAATATACTCGAATGCATTGGCAAACATTCTTTTTCATACGAATGAAACCGAATGCGTATTTTATCAAAACATTCTTATGTTTTTTTTTATACCTTTTACCTTAACTTTCTTACCTTAAAAACGATTTGCCTTATAATAAATAATGAATACAAAAGGCTATCATGGCAGACCCAGGAGCATCAGGAGGAGTTGATGACTTTGGTGATAAAAGCACAAGAGGTTTTTTACTCCACCATCGCCAATGTCCACTCAACTCCTCTTAATGACAAATCTCAAGTTGCGTTGGAATTGGTCAACCCAATAACTCTTTGGATTCTATGGAAACAACGGTATAGACGGGTCTTCTCCAACCAAACCGCGCATCCAACAATTTTACTGCAAGAGATATGAAGTGGAATTTTAGCCACTCTAAAGAGCCAATATGATGGAGTTGAAAGACAAGTTACAACAAACAACCTTCATCCAACAATGGTCGTCCTCTCCCTTTCTTGAGTCATTGGGCATCCACATAAGATGGAACTATCGCGTCCCTACAAGGATTTGTACATAATAATCTCATTTGTAAAATTTTATAACTAATGGAAGGAGGTTTTTTTTGGAAAAAAAAGGAAAAAAAAGAATGGTATTTACCATACTTCGAGGGTGTTTACCATACTCAAATAATTGAAACATTCTCTCATGCGAATGCACATATGGTACGTATGGTTCATAATCATACTATGCTTCATATGAAAGTGCAACACTTTTCTCATACAAAAGTATATGGGCTTTAGTGTAACATTTCAAACCTAGTCTCACAAAATAAATCTATTCAAGGAAACGAGGCTTAGCAAGGAACGTATTTTTCGAACCATACAAATTCATTGAATGTGGTCTTGTTTCAGTGCCAAGAACTTCATGCCTAGCTTCAACACTCATTAATAGAACGTTACAAATGACGTTGATTCCATGCAAGCACATTCTTGAAGCAAACTTTATTTGTGCAACACCTCCTGAGTCCTAATCAAGCTAACAAACATGATATAAAAAACCATGCAAAAATAGCACAAAAAATATAAAAGATGCTATCTATTCTCACACTCTATGTTTAAAGAGTCTCACTTTCATGAAAGAATTTCTCATAGTATTGAACGTCTCTATTTAAAATTCTCATGCACATTGAGAGGATTGGAGTTCTACATACGGGATATTGACCATATAATTCAAACTCAATAATGCATACACGAGAGTTAATGTATATATCGTACTTTGAGGTGATTTGTAAACATGATTTTCAATGTCATCAAAAGCTTATAGCTATTCACTTCTTCCATTGTTTCACAAAGGAATTCTAATAGTTGATTATACAAAGAAAGTATTGAAAATTATTGTTATTGTTTTGCTTCTCAATAGTTTTCTAGGAATACATCGAACATCATGATTTTCTTTGTAATTGTATTATGTTGAATTATTGAGGCACGAAATGCATCAAATTTGTATCAGTGCTACTTATATATGTATACACATATAGTCTGCTTTTTATTTATTCATTTATTTTTCCTTTATGCCAAGTAAAGTAGCCATTTATAATATATGCTTTAAGCATGGAGTGAAATCAAACATTGTCTTAAAGAGCCACTACATTAGTTGAAGAGCATGGGATTAAACTTAGTCATTGTTTTATAACACTTTCATTTGGTTGTCCACTATGGATTCATCCTCAATGATAGATCTCCCACTTTCACTACCACACCCACATCAAGTTGCCAATGAGAGTATCATCCCTTGATCTAGATGCCCATAATCTACAACAACTGGCGTGGCAAAAAAATTGCCACCTATTTCTACCTTAGCATTTGAAATGATTTTTCCGTATATTTTCTATTGCAAATGGTCATGTTTCGTTTTGGCTTTATAATTTCTTTATTGTAACGTGTCTTAACGTGATATGATGGTTGTCGCAATTATTTAGAAAACCTCTATTAGGAAAGCTTGTGTTTGAAATTAGAAAAGTTGACTTTAACTGTTACAAAAATGGTCTAATTTCAAGTTGCCTTCGCACACAATTTGATAAATTTTTATTTCTCTGAATGCTTTAGCAATCATCGTTGATATCAATACTTCACATTTTCTTTCCTTCGTTCACTTGTGAGAGCTATATATCACATCATGGGTGACTGTGTTTTGCCACACCATAATTTATTAAGTTCAAGGTTTTACCCATGTTTCACTTTACTATTGGTTAAAAAAACAGCTAGGTACTTTTTATTCAAAGTTCAAACCTCTGATTCAAAGGCCCAAGGATTCTAGTATAATAAAATATATAAGTCGATGTCACGTTTTCTTTGTGCTTCTTTACCCCACGACTTGAATGCATTCTACACATCACATTTTAATTGCTTGTCTGCAACACATGGCTAGAGCCTAGTACTTATTGTTATTGAAGTGTATTTCATACATCACTTTCGTCTCTTCTATAGATGCCAATGACCAGTACTCTCTCATCTTCGTTGTCATGTTGAAGCCCAATACTTCCGCACATAAATCTAGTTAATGCATATATATAGAGCTCAACAAAACAAGAAACGAGCCATCGACTTGATTTCGCAATATCACATTAAGAGCAATTATCGACGATATGTTTGCCAATATATATTTATATACCTCCACACACTATCTTAGAGGGAGACATCATAAGTTAACAATATTACAAACATTATTGGCAAAAGCTAAAGACTTAGTTGCAAAAGATTTGTTTATTACTCATGGCCATTTTCTCATTAAAAATATCAATGCAACTTCATTTGGTTGAAGTAATGAGAGTCTCTCTCATCAATTTCACCAGAAATAAAAAAAATACAAATGCAAGTTCACAAGTCTTTTTGGTTTTTTTGCGGTACAATAGACCTTTTTGTCTCATTATATTCATAACAACCCAAGTTCTAAAAAACATCATTTGGTTTTGTTTGTTTCTATTTCATGTGTTGACTTCACTCCCAAACAACATGTTCTTTTTTTTAAACCGCAAATAAACCCTTATCTCCACTCTGGGAAGACTACGTGTGTTGCTTTTTTCTAACGTGCAAATAAACACTTATCTCCACTTTGGGAAGACTAATATGAACAAGTCTTCTCCAAGAATCATGTTTTCGATTTTTTTTGCATCCTCTAACATACCAACACTTCCAAATATATCAGCCATGCAAATAAACATATGCCACCACACCATTATTATCTAGTTGTATAGCTTCATCAAAAGACAATCTCCCAAGCTTCACATTTCCCCATTTCCTACAAGCACCCAATAGTCTATGAACATGCCATGAATGTTGATGTCAATGAGCATACTATGGATACCTATATTGATCATGGATGAGTTGATAGATCTGGTGGGTTTTAACAACTCATAAACATGAACATACCATTAATGTCTATATCAATGAGCATGTCATGGATGCATTTACTTATGAGATTAACATGGATTTCTATATTGATGGTGGTTGTATGTAAGGGAACCTGAATCTGCAACCTATGAACATGAATAGATCATGGATGTTGATGAACATGAAATGAAATTTATGCCCATAATGCATAGATCTAGGGGAACTTGAATTCACAAATCAAGGGTCATGAACCCAAGCTCAGGGCTTGGAGAAAGCAAGGAATATTGAACATCAATGTACAAAAAACTATGTGTGGTTATTGCATATACACGTCAAATCGACCATGACGAGAGTACAAGGGAATTAGTTGGTATATCCAACACAACTTTTGTATTTCTTATGATTTTATAATACCAGGGCATATATTTTTGTCAAAAAAATAAAATAAAATATGAACAAGTCTTTAGTCAAAGCATGTTGTTGGTACATCCTTATGGTCAAGTAGTCACCTTCATGACTCTTCATAAGAGACTCAAACTAAATTACATCCTTCTTTGATTCTCCTCTAGGCAACACCATGTCCAACATTATCTCGAGCTCCTTGGGAGGATGTCGTTAACGTGCTCACACTAATGTCTAAGGTCAATCTCCATAATGGGGGTGCCTCCGTTACCTTTACACACTCTTTAGATGTTAACAACACCTCGCTTGTATTTATGATACTTTGGCTAAAGTTGCATCGCCAATGTAACATTCCTCTAGCCTCTCTTCTTTTGTTCTCCTTCTCCTTGGTTGCCCTTTTATAAGTGCCCAGGCCCATGGTCATGGTCCTTTGCAAATGACCATCCAATGGGCCTTATCTACCTCTTGTGCAAATTCATGTACTCTCCACGTATCCAGGTATTACTTAAGGTCCTCAAGTCATAACGTTGTATATCATTTATTCAACTTTCATGTTTATCCTTGGGATTTCATGCATTAATTGTCATGCATCCTTACCTTTTTTGGGTTGCTTGACCTTTTAGTGCAAGAAGTTTAGAATAGTTCTTGAGAACAAATATGTGGAGTTCACACCCTACTGTTAGTTCCACCCACGCCTTCATATACCCCCACATTAAAGACTTAGCACATCTCCAACATACACAAATGACAAGGTCTCCCCTTGGGTGATTCCGTTTTAAACTTTACACCCACTTGTGGAGGATACATTGGTCACCACTATAATAATCTTATATTAAATGCACATTGTGCATCATATGCCAAACAAGATGTGCATCATATGCATCCAACAGTTACAACCTTTGTCGAGGCCTTCAGTTCGAGGAAGTGCTATTATGTGCGATAATATGCAAGTGGCATTGGGACAATTTATGGCTTCATGGTCCCCCTCTAGCAATCAGATTTGGTTTGGTTATTTCTCTCCTCTAAAAGTGATTTTAGGAGCTAAAGTAACTAACACTATGGGTGATGTAATATACTTTAATGTGGATGATGATGGTAGGTTGTGGCATGTATTTTCTGAATCAGATGTGTGGATATCCGCCAATGTTTCAGCGATTCGAGTAGTTGCAAGATCGGGAAAAAAATGGCTCTTGGATCCACCATTTCAAGAATGCTTACGGTGTTGTTCGTTGTGGGTTTTTCAAAAAAAGCCGCTTTATAATTTGGATTGGGATCCAGCTGATTATCAATGGAAAAAACCGAATGCTAATGGAAATGGTAAACACTTAGAGTTCTTTCAGTATTCAGTTAAGTTAGGTAGAAATTTATTATTGCAATCAAAGTATAAATGCCCGGCTGCCATGAAGCATTGGATTGCAAATAATGTGAATGAACTACAACTTACAAAATTTTGGAAATGGTTGTGGAGTATGCAGTTGCCGAAAAAAGTTATTTGTTTTCGGTGGTTGTTGATACATTATGCTCTTCCTGTTGGTGATTGGTTGAGGCAAAATCAGCAATATGCTTGTGGAATGCATTGTGGTGAATCT
>NW_028231393.1:0-13384 GCF_043228905.1 Azolla caroliniana | reverse complement strand
AAATTGGGATTCTATATTGTCACAGGACGAAGAAGCTGGGACCAGTATTGAAGGTTGTGTTGGGTCTTCTCTTACCCATCCCTTTTTTTCTACTACTGGTATTTGGAATTACTGGTAGTGTGCTTGTCGGTTCGGGGTATGGTTTTTTCACACCGTTAGTAGCAACGTTTGAGGCAGTTAGGGAAGGTCGACAGAACAAAGTATATCATTGTTTTTTGGTATGCTATCAAGTATCATGACCCTGTTATTTGTGCTCAATACATATGTATATATTTGTTTGATATTCTGCTGCTGTGAGTTGGAGTGTATCTTTGTTATGTCCAATTTATATTAAATTTGTAGAAAGTGTGACTTGTTATATTCGGTAGAAGTTTGTTAATTCAGATGTTACCCATGCATTTTGTACAATACTTACTCTAATTTTGCTAATGTCGTGTAGTATCCATGCAGGATGGTGTTTGGGATACCATCAAAGGGAGTTGTACGGTAGTTCGTGACTTTACGGACTTCTGTTATCATTCTTATTTTTCCTCTTTAAAGGACTTCTGTAAGGATCCCTCTCCAGATTCTCAGCCTTATGAGATCAAGTGAGTGGTTTTTCTTTAGTTGTCGAATATATGATCTGATGGGCCATTGTAATATATGAATAATTCTTTATAATGTTACACAGGGTGTTAGACCTTCCAGGATGCGTTCTGGTTGGAGCAGTTGGTGTGTTAGTCGATGTACCATTCATTACTTCTATTGCAGTTGCCAAAAGCCCATACATGCTTCTTAGAGGATGGAGAAGATTGTTGCAAGATCTTGTTGGGCGGGAAGGCCCTTTTTTGGAGACAGTATGTGTGCCAGTTGCTGGACTAGCTGTGTTAATGTGGCCTTTAATAGTGGCGGTGGCTGTTGTATGTGCAATATTCTCAAGCGTTTTCATTGGCCTCTATGGAGCTGTGGTTGTATACGAGGTACTTCCAATTATTATTGTGAAAAGTAGTTTGTGAAAGGCATCAATTCCTTCTAGATATGGTTAGATATTTTCGATATTGCTTTGCTCTCCTTTTTATATGAAAGAAGTGATTGGATGATACCCGTAGTTATTACACTGAATGTTTAAGTCATGGTTATTGAACACTGTATGTACATTTTCTACATCTCTATTAAAAAATGCAATGATGAAGTAGTGTTTTTATGAGAGTTTGAGATTGAAACTAATGCTGAATTTAAGATCAATCTTGCTCTACTTGACAGTTCTAACTCCCTTTCTACATTGGTTCAGGAGAGCTCCTTCAAATGTGGTTTAGCCTATATTGTAGCTGTAATTGCACAGTTTGATGAATACACAAATGATTTGATATACATGCGCGAGGGGTCATGCCTTCCAAGGTGTGCCAATCTTTGTTTAAATAGATTGGCAATTGTATTTTGTTATTTCCAAATCAAGACCATAAATCAGAGCTTGGATTTTGTTTCACCTGTAATTTAGATTTATGAGCAATGTATGTCTTTTCTGACAGCCAGGCCTCACTATCGCAAAAACAAAGCTCAGAGTACTGAAAGTTTTGCTACCAGACCACCACCGTGGGTATGGCATGGGGAACCTTTGCCATCGCCTGCCCGAACCCCTAAAAGCTCAGCATCAATAGGTTCTCGATCAGAATCAGAGACAAGCAGTATCCAGTCTGGGACATATACTAAATCGCTCAAGCAAACATTACAAGAAGTCAAAATGGTGCAGGTGATCTAATTGCATGCACTTTGGTTCTGTATTATGTGTTTTTCATTAGATACGTAGAAAGCAGAATCTTTGATTTTTCAAAATTTACAATGTTCTTTTGCTTTTTCTTAACATGGAACTCAAATCTTTACCATATGTACTTTCAGATATGGGACAATATATTCAAAACATGTGAACAGAATGGGAAAGTACTTCTCCAAGAAGATGCAATCAAGATTTCAGATCTAGAAGAATGGTTGAAATCAAGTAACAGTGCAAAAGCCAGAACTATTGCTGTAGGATTGCCAGCATTTGCCCTTCTTACCAACCTCATTCGTTCAGGCAAAGCTGGAGTTTCTGGTCTGCTTCTAGGTAGAATATACAATGTATATCATCTTCAGTACTTTTCCACTGTTGCCGTTTATGCGCACTCAAAGTAGTGTATGAATTTAGACCTTGATCTATATTTTCAGTTCATGCCCTTAACTCATAAACTCAAGGGAGTGAAATTACCCCAACCACCCTTAAACTGAAGGGATTGCAATCAACTCTGTCATCCAGAGATAAACCTACACTTTACACTCAAAACGTGCTCATTACTATAGTAAGTATACTAGTGCAGAAACTCAAGTCACACTCATTACTGAGTATAAACACCCATAATCGGAACGGATATGGTTCACAGAAGATATTCTCATTATTACTATACTAAGTATATTAATGCATTTTGTAACCTCATAAGATTATCCCAAATGTATTTGAGTACTAGAATATAGTCCAAACAAGTCTCCTGAAACTGAAGACGAGGACTGTCTTGTGCTTATTGGCAGTGACACGTAACTCCGTCCTCACAGATTTCTGCTCAATGTAACATAAAGAACTTGCTCTTCACATCAAGTAACTATTTGGTGGAGACAATTATCAGTGCTTAATATCACTTGCCACAAGTTGAAAAACAGTGAGTCCAAGGACCAACAGTGAGTCTAGCAGTCAGATTCATTAACATACAATAACAAATGGGCTGAACCGTGGGATGGGAACCTGTTGAAGTGAGAATCTAGGACTTAAATCTACATGGGTGACTTTCTTCAAGAGATTGATGCTACTGCACCACTAAAGCCTGCTGGTCACAATAAATGTGGAACCTTTGGTCCATTTCTCACAGGACTAATGCAACTCCTGTGATTGCCAGGAAGGGGATATTGGAACTAGAATTTCTAAACCTGGATTTCCATCCTTTCTGCCCCCCACGATTATATCTGATGATCATAGCCCCTTATGCTCTTTTTTCTATTCATCTGATCTCATCTCTTTTGGATTTGCTTGTAAAGGATTGTGCATCATGAACTTAGTTATACTGAGGAGTAATGGGCAAGTAGAGTCATGTACACCAAATTTATGCTCTTGTTCTTAATTCTGACATTTTGCACCTGAGATTATAGTTAAGGAAGAACAAGCCCTGAGCACTACTCTCATGGGATTATTACCAGATCACATCTTCTTTGGTACACAGATTAGAGCATTTATTGTTATATTACCACTATTGAATTCCAAAAAGATTAAAGATATGGAACATATCTTTTTTTTGTTGGTTTTGGCTGTGCTTTTGGGAGCTTTGATTCGCACAACAAATTAGGCCTATTTGTTACAGTGCTGCAATTAATCTTTATACTTCTGTAAAATCTTCCTATTCTAGAGACAGTGTCTACAAATTCATCCTTTCCCTACTATATTCAAATTTCAAGTTCAGCATGTATTCTCAAGTTCAAGCTCTATATATATGTAACATGTTTCTAAAATGTATTCTCAATATATGGTGCTTATCACAATTTTTTGCAGTTGATGATGTTGAAGTAACCATGGATAATCGCCCACAAGATCCACAAGATCGTATGCTTGATTGGTTTTTTGAGCCTCTTTTGGTGTTAAAAGAACAAATTCGGGCAGCAAAATTGAAGGAAAGCGAAGAGTTATATTTACTGAAATGGGTTCTCACTAGTGGTGACCCAGATAAAATGATTGCATGGCAAAATGGAGGTCTGCAACCCGATGATGAAGTAAGGAAAGGCGAGATACAGGCATGGAGTAGAAGGTATTCCTCCATCAAATCTTGCATATGCATTCCAACTTTAAGGTTTCATTTAACTATTTTTGTAAATTCATATCATGATGAAGGATTTGTTAGAAATATTGAGAATTGATTAGATAGGTATATAGAGTTACAACCACAGAGATAGATATATGAAAACAAAACTTCTATTACATATGAGAGTAGCTCGCAATGGTAGTTCACCCATGCGCTCACACCTTACAGCTTAGATGGGATCTGGACCAGCTCACTACAAAATTAGTGGGGATTGATGATCAATACACCATTGTGTAAGAGAGTGGATTATATTCTCTGTTTGGTCTGAGTGTAACATTAAATGTGCATGTCAGTTGATAGTAGTGGAGATATTCCTTTTCTGTCAATTGACTTGTCATTTAATATGATTTAACTCCCTAGATATAGGCTAGTGCTAGATAGTACTTATCTTGAAGTCAATGGCACATACTTCAAGACTAAGTACATTGTAACTTGCCCACAAAATATCCTAGTTGACTTGATTAGCCAATCCTATTACCTATTTCGCTCTTTCCTAAATCCATTGTGTCCTACGCATCTACGGTTTCCTAGATTAACACCTTATCGACCCATATGGTCGAGTTGCACACTAGCCGCTCCTCATTTGCGGCGTTATCACAAAATGTGCACTCTAAGAGCACATATGGGGGTAGATTTACAACTTGGGGCTGATCATTGATTATATCTAACAAGATTTTCGTGTTGAATACCAATTCTTTTCTTACAATTCTTAGAAGTTAATTCTTGGTTATCCACAGAGCAGATGGGGAAAATGATAAATTTTGATGCCCGTAATATCTTAAAATTCACAAGAAGGATTGAATATCTGGAAATAGAGTTGATATTGAGAAAAGTAGCGCTAGTAAGGTCTTAATAGATCAATTTACTCTCTCAAAAAATAAAATTTATCTTGCTTTTCTTTTCTTTTTCCTTTTGATGCCCATTCGTTCAACGAATACTTGACCACCCATTCGTATTCGTATTCGTTTGCATTCGAATGGGAAACCCAACGAATGCGAATATGTCAATCTATGGTCTCGATGTAGTCGAATAATGTGTCTCATGAGGGTAGCTAGGCCTCATATTTATAGCCAGACCTAAGGCCTCCAAGTAAGTTTACAATTGGCCCGTATGGGTTGTCTCAATTCCTAGGATTAAAAGTAATTCTCCCTTCTTTACACTCTCAGTGAACCCTAACACTTTTATCCTCCTGTGTAGAAGTTTACGGTACAAACTACCACAGGATAAATTATGGTCATGCCCATAACAAATACTGGTGCTAGGTGCTATTGCTGTGATCTCAAAGACCGGCCAAGAGATGGTTTGAGGCCATTTTTCCTGTTTGGTGGTGCATGGTATCATTATTGTAAATACCTTACATTTAGGAGACGGACAGAAAGTTATTTGTCCATTGAAGTATTCTGATTTCGTATCTGTTTGGATGGGCTGTCTTCATGATAATTCTCTGCAGACATGGTCCAATATCCAACTGGTAGGCAAGAAAAGGGGGAGAAAGTTCTCTTAACAGTGTAAACTAGCTAGGTAATGTAATGAAGGCTAATAAACTATAGCTTATCAGTAGCCTTTAACAATATGAGAATGAGAGGTAGAAAAGAAAGAAGAAACAAAATAAATCAAAAGAAAAGAAACTAATTTGTTTTGACACTGGAAAGGCTGTGTTGGGTAATTTCAGAGTTCAAGGGATTGCAACATCTGTTTCAAGGCTTCCTACATTCAGAAGACGCTATCAAAGCGTGGTTAAAAACTTGATTTCACTGGCTTATGACGGGAATCTACATTCTCCGATGGGTAGAACTAAAGGCAGTCCTTCAGAAACGAGCTTATCATCAACTGCAAGCTTTCGGCATACTAAAGCAAATGCTGCTCGATTTTCAGAGGTCACTTCACAAAAGGGCATATCACCAGGGAAGACAACTGGAGGCAACTGGAAAGGGTATTCTACATTAGATGGGAATTGTGCATTTTCTTAACCTGAAGGATGATGTTTTCAACACAGTCGTTTTATGTATCTCATGGGCGGCAAGAAACTATTCTAGTAAATGGTTTTGATTATCCAGAGAAAGCTGCATATTCACAGGTCTATTGGGTGGTTCTAATGCAAGCAGAATGAGTGCAAGTTTCTCGACAGTTGGTGTAGTCAAATGGTTTATGTTCAAGTTTCTGGGATGTGTGGACAACTCTTTTGATGTGTATCACCTCCTTGTACAACTATATACATCCTCTTAGGTACTTTTTGACGTAGCCCTTTTTTCAGCCTTCAGATGATTGATGCAAGTGTGGACTATCATACATATATGCCAGGCTGGATGCATCCAACTCATCTTTTTTTGAGGCAGGAAGCCAGTAACATGACATTAGATGAAGGCTTATGTATAGAAGAACTTCTTCATTCTTATTTGTTTAGAACTTGACAAGCAATTATATTCTTTCTTTCAAAGTTTTGGTTCGTCCTTCTAGTTGATGAGAGCTACATTGTAGAAGCTCTGATTAGAAATGATTGATTTATCTCTGATTGATTCTGTTAGCAAAACCTCTGAAATACCTCCAAAATCTCTATATTTTTACAAATACCCTTCTGTTATCTCCCAAAATAACCTTGGCCATATACTATTTTGAGCAAATGTATATAGGCTCTTTTCTTTCAGAGTTGAACACAGGCATTTTGGGAAATGATGAGAACTGAGGAACATTTGTAGAAATAAAGAAAACTGCTGGGTATTTCTTTTTTCTCTCGATGAGGCTATAAAAAATGTGTATAGTGCAAAAGGTGTGCTCCATAGCTAGTCTGCCCAAAGGAAGTATATTGCCCTGTGCACGGGGTAAGATTGGGAGGATCACGAGAGCCGCATAAGTGACCAGATAGTCAGGTCGAACCAACCACTTACGTCTTCCCGAGTATACTTACGGCCACCACTTTGTTATTCCCGTTTCTTTTATAGACACACCCCTTTCATTATTTCACCGACATTGCAGATTGTTCATTAGTGCTTATGAGTGTACACAAAGAACTGTAAAGTAGATGAATAAATATATGGACATAGAGAAGGTCATTATTTTGATATGATTGAAATATGGCTACTTCAAGGGAGATGATCAATTAGTCCATTATTGAGATCTTTGTTCTGCTCTATTGCTATGTCATTTAGTTTAGGAGATATGATTTGTGCTGTTTCAAAGAGTTGGACAATATCAATCAATCTTTTCTCTACTTGATTGTCTATAACTTAGGGACACCCCATGATGTATTGATCTGTTTAGCTTTTGAGTATTTTAAGCACTTTTGTGGCTAAAATATACTATATCATTTTCATCATTGTGGGTTTTCACATCACATTGAGGTCTTGAAAAGTAAATTAAGTATTACAAAAGAAAGTTAGTTGATAGCTGTCGTGATGTGGTAGGTTCAAAGTTAGAAAACAGCAATAATTTCTCATTCTATAATAGGTGAATATTTTCAGTAACCGGGTTGTTACAAAGAAAATAGACAAAAATCATAACAAATAAAAAGCTTAGATCAAATTGTAAGAGCTAAACAATAGGAAGAGAAACCAATGGTGCAAATTTTGTTATGAGCAATAAATTGAAGAATAACATTTTAATGACCTATATAAGAAAAGAGAACTAGATACATTGAACTAGGTGCTCTCTCAAGAAAACAAAGCAAACTCAATTTTTAGAAAGGGGCTTTTAAAATAGTGCCTAATTGATTATATAGGGGCTGTTTTCTTTTACTTAATCTTTTTTTGTGTTAGGGAGCTTTTTTTCTTCCTCTTTTTCTAGCTTTTGGAGATGGGTTTAGGGTTTCTTCCTCTTTTGTCTCAAGAAATAGGAGGTCGTATAGTGTTTCTTTCTTCAAACGGAGGAACTTGCACAAAAAAGAATTTAGATATTTCATAGTCCTTTTAAGCATATTTAAGGATTTGATTGCCTTATACTTCTACCCCATAGAGAAACACCACCATCACCATTGAAACGAAAAGGTATTGTTGAAGGACCCAACATTTAATTTTTCAATGATTGCATAGGTTCTCAAGTGCATAATGGGCTATCTTCCATACCTCAAGTAAGGGTAAAACATTCATTCCATCTATTATTTGAGTGAACTTTAAGGACAAGGTATCTAAAACTTTCCATAATTTAAAATGGCTTAGTGTTCTACATAATCCATGATTTTTACTTACTTTTGCTCTTCATAAGGACCATCTTCGTTTGAGACTAGTCATCCAATGCCCTCATAAGCTTTTGTGTATCTTCTAAAGTATATGAAAAAAGGTTCCCATCATCTTCATACCAAAAAACATGATCATTAAATTCCAAATAATAACTTCTTCAATGATTTATTCCTTCTCAAACTAGTTCATAACACCAATAACGTTATTGAAAAATCAGAATTTCTATTGTCATATGCACATGACATATAACTTTCTTATTGATTTGAAATTTTGCAAGCATATATTCATTTGGTATGTTGAGTTCTTCCATGTGACTCCAAAGATGCTCAGGATGTACCATATCAAAAACTTTTATGTAGACTCAAAGCAACAATTTAACCCTTACAACTCAAGTGATTTTCTCCCATTAATACTTAAAAGGGTGAGAAGGTGATCGATGGTGCTATAGTGTTTTTGAAAGTTGTGAAGTATCTCAAGACATCTCCCTTGAAGGCGCCAACATGACTCATATCTTGGAGTATTGCACTTCCAAGGGTCATAACTACCGAGTCCCAAGGGGTTGTGTTCCTCATGGTTGGCTAACCAAGAAATGGGGGGATGATGTCGCCCCCCAATGTCAAAGACCATGTTATTCATTAACACATAAAAGCCTTATCTCTCCACTCCATGACACATGATATCATGGAAGCCTCAAAGACAACTTGAATTAATATAAAATCAACACACACGTTTCACCACATTCATTAAGAAATATGTTAATCTTTTTTGGAAAAAAAGATAAGAAAGAAAAATGTTAATCTGAATAAAACAAATAATTACTATAGATAAAACATATAAGGTGCTTCAACTAAATAGATAATTATTAAAGTAAAAAACATGTATATCTCCATTAATTAGTGTTGAAAAGCTACGTGGAGGAAAGTGGTTGTTAATGGATGCCAGGGGGAGAGAATGACCAAATGGTGACCCCAAATTTGGGACACCCAAAAAATGTCTTCTTACATGAGAACTCTTGCCCTTTTATACAAGTTGGAAATCTTGAAGGGCCCCTTTCACATTACAAGCCCGTTAGTCATTCCTACATAACAAAAGGTTAATTTCAATTTCCTAGAAATTACAATATGACGCATTTCTTAAGGGTAGTTCCCCACAAAACAATATTATAACTATATTCCTTATATACATTTGGCATGTGACCAATATTTTAGATTAGAAATTTAGTAAGCTTTAGAGGGTTGTTAAAACTAAAGAATATGACATTATTTCATTGAACATTCACCTTTGACGCTAAGATCGAGGATACACTTAAGACACCTTATAAAACTCTGTAACAAATAAAGAGAGAGCCTAACTTTGTATTGTGGTATAATGTATTATATATAGACTTTTATATCTTTTTAAGCTTGCAAGGGACATATATGTAATTTGGTTAAATAAGGACAAACTATAAATGTGAAATTATAAACCTTTTACAAGTCTTCTTCCTCATTTGAACATACCCTTCGGAGATAAAGCTTAAGCCTCTCTCTCTCTCTCTCTCTTTCTAAATTCTCTCTGCAATCATGTTACTAATTATAAGTAAAGAGTGTAATCATTCTATAGTTAATAAGTATTAACTATCTAACCGAGCAAATGGAAGCTAAATTGAGTTGGTGACTTCCCATCTTTTCATTCTTTTATCAAGTGCATAGAAATATGGCAAAGTCTCTTCATGGTTATAAAGTAAAGGTCTTGTTTTCTTTGATTAAGCTCCAAATTGCACATAAAGTTAGTTTTATATGTAAATGGCTCAAGGGCGATTTAGACTTCTACTTGTTTGTCTTGTCAACAAAAGGGTAGAAGGTGGTGCATCCCCACACACTAATCTCAAGATGGTTCTCAAGAAGAATGCTCAAATTATGAAGTAACTTTCGATAAGGATACTAAAAGACATTACAAAAGCCAACTTGTTCGCAAGCCCTCTTATCATTTCTCTTTAACCCATGCACTTATCTTTATTCCATTAATACATCCAAATCATTTTGCTATAGGTGAGTCTACTATGATTGTCAATAGTTGTTTACATTATTTACATGTCTACCTTTATCTTAAGGTTTGATCTAAATTGTACTTCAATAATGTGATATTTCATATTGTAATGCATGATTAAACATATCAATTATCTGTGCATGTGCTTCCTTTCCTACCCATTTGAGCATTTTAGCCTTTATGCCATGTAGATCTCTTGCTTTTCAAGAGGTAAAATTTGTCAGCCCTATGCATAGACTTCCAATAGTAAAGAAACAAGGTATATTTGAAAAAGAATTGTCACCTGTCATGTTTTGTTCTTACAATGCATAGACAAGTCCATAAGGGTTAAGTCACTAAAACTTTGAACAATTTCCCTTTTAGATCTCACCAAAATTTAGCACATGCATGTGTTTTCTTTAATGATTTGAGAAATTATTGAGTAACTTCCCATATTCTTCTCTTTCTTTGAATAAGTATTTTGTACTCAAGAAAATGCTTTTGATGATTTTCCTTATTCTTGACTACATTGAAACTCAAAAGCTACTTTCAACTTCATGATATTTGTTACCAAATCATTTTTTCTAGGGAAAAGTACCAGGATACCCTTGGAAGTTCGTCTATTTACCAGAATGCCCCTAGAAGTTCCAAATTTACCAAACTACCCCTATGTCCAAAAAATTACACTTTATAAAGTAATTATACACTCAAATCTTTGGTAAATAGGGCTAGTTCGGGTCCATTTCTTCCATCATTGGTAAAGTGTATAATTACTTTATAAAGTGTACTTTTTTGGACATAGGGGTAGTTTGGTAAATTTGGAACTTCCAAGGGCATTATGGTAAATAGACGAACTTCTAGGGGTATCCTGGTACTTTTCCCTTTTTTCTATGCAAGGTATGTGTTTGTCCAAAAAGCATTAATTTGTGCATGAGAAAATGGCCTCCATGAAAATTTTGCATTTGTATTCTAGTGGTGTACCATGTTGTAACTTTATTATTTCTAAGTTATTGTCAACCATGATACCATCATAGATATAGATAGATAGATAAATAGATCGATAGATACATATTTTTTAGCATCCATAGAGAGGCCAATATTGACTAGGTGAGACCAAATATAAGAATTTTCTTGACGTGTGTCTCCTTCCTAAGAAGGGATATTCATACTTTGAAGCATCTAGTATCGGTGTGTGAATAAGGCATACACTATAAGCTCAACCTTTTAGGTGTTCTCTTCAATATGACACTCATGTCATCACCTCCTCTTAATATATTATCATAGCTTTTTAGGAATTGCACTATATGTAGAGAATGTAAATAGCAACTTGCAAGTAGTGTTAGATATAATCAATGATCAGCCCCAAGTTGTAAATCTATCCCCATATGTGCTCTTAGAGTGCACATTTTGTGATAGCGCCCCAAATGAGGAGCGGCTAGTGTGCAACTCGACCATATGGGTCGATAAGGTGTTAATCTAGGAAACCGTAGATGCGTAGGACACAATATATTTAGGAAAGAGAGAAATAGATAAAAGGATTGGCTAATCAAGTCAGCTAGAATATTTTGTGGGCAAGTTACGATGTACTTAGTCTTGAAGTATGCGTCATTGACTTCAAGATAAGTATTATCTAGCACTAGCCTGTACCTAGGGAGTTGGGTCATATTAAATGACAAGTCAGTTGACAGAAAAGGAATATCTCCACTACTGTCAACTGACTTGCACATTTATACTAAGACCAAACATAGATTATAAGTCACTTTTCTCACACAGTGGTGAGATTGATCATTTGTCCCCACTAATTTTGTAGTGAGCCGGTCCATATCCTATCTAAGCTCTAAGGTGTGAGCGCATGGGAAAACTACCATTTTGAACTACTCTCATATGTAATAGAAATTCTGTTTTCATATATCCATCTCTGCAGTTGTAACTCTATATACCTATCTACTCGATTCTCAATATTTCTAATATGGTATCAGAGCGAAGAGGTTGATCTAGATTAGGTATATACGGGTAGTTGCTGTCTAGCAACAGAGAGAAATAGAGAGAGAGAGAGAGAGAGACAGAGTATCAATGGCCTTGTCCACGAATGTTGCAGCTGCTCCATTGCGCATTCGCCCACCTCCATTGTCTGATGGAAAGCTAGATGGAACCAACTACACTCTATGGAAGTTCAAATTGTTTGCCATTTTGGATTCCTACGAGTTGTTGGAAACAATCATGGGACCCACAGGGGGAGACCCTGAGCCCATGGCAACCTTTGACCCTGCACACCCTACCACATCAATTCCTCCAAATGCTGATCTACTTCGAGCCTGGAAGAGAAGGAACGCTGATGCGCTATGTACCATAGTCACTGGTGTATGTGACTCCGTACTAACACTAGTGCAACATACAACTAGGGCACATGAAGCTTGGAGCATATTGGCCAGCCAGTATGAGACCAGAAACTATACAAGGATACAAAACCTCGAAAATCAGCTTGCTGCAGAGAAGCTCGCTGATGGAGAGAAAGTAGAATCCTTTGTAAAAAGGATTAAGGATCTTCAAGATCAGCTGGCGGCTGTTGGAGTAGTCGTCTCTCAAGAGGATATGGCTCGTCGGTGCATTCGAGTACTTCCTTTCAAGTATGATGGCATTGTGACAACATTGAACACTCAGGTTCGACCCACTCCTTTAAAATTTGATGAACTAAGTGCAATGCTGCTTGAAGAGGAGCTTCGGCTGAAGACAAGAGAAGAAAGGGAAGATTCAGCATTTGTCTCTAGGACTAAGGGTGAAGGGGCATCCAATTCAAACAATGCGAATAGGATACCGAAGAAGAAGAAGTTCAATGGATCGTGTTTCTACTGTGACAAGAAGGGTCACACAATCAAGGATTGTCGAAAGAAGATGGCGGATGAGAAGAATGGTTCTAATAAGACTTCTTGGAGAGAGCCCGAGTCCGCTAACAATGTCGTAGATGAACTTGAGTTATGGGTCGCAACTGAAGAAGTGTGTTCTTCAGTTGACACTCAAGTTGTTGATGAGTCTTGGATTCTCGATAGTGGAGCATCCCGACATATGACCAGTAATCGTGACTGGTACAGTTCTTGGACACGTCTACAAGAGCCCATCAATGTTGTGGTCGGGAACAATGCTCGATGTTCGGCCAAAGGAACCGGAACCGTCTCCCTCAAAGCAACGACCGGTGGGACAAAGCATCTCTCTCAAGTGTTGTACGTGCCAGATCTGAAGAAGAATCTACTGTCCATTTCTGCACTGACTGACAAGGGTCTTGATGTTCGATTCAAGAAGTTGGGTGCAGAAATAACAGATTCTGCTGGCAAGGTTGTAGGAATAGGGGTGAGG
>NW_028231392.1:0-13400 GCF_043228905.1 Azolla caroliniana | reverse complement strand
AACATCAAACAATTGAGCACTCACAACGAACATGATGAGCACAAGCACACGAACACGTGAACACCGAACTAACAAGCACCAAACACAATGAGCATGAGCACATGAACAAGGAGCACCAAACATAGGAGCATGCGACCACCGAGCACCAAACAATCAAGCATGAGACCACCGAACACCAATGACGAGCACTAATCACACCAACACCAAGCAACGAACATGATGGCAGAACAATGAACAGTGGGAGGAAGAAGGGATGGAAGAGAAGACTTAAGGAAGAAACTCGCAAGTAAAGCCCCAAGAAAACAAAAAATGAAGAAGAAGAAGAAATGAGTCCTGCCTTCATCCTTTTATAGGGAGGAAGAAGGAATGTCCCTTTGTTAATATTTAAAGTGAGAAACTATTGTAATCCCTTGCCATTGGTCCTAATCTATCTAGAAGGTTAATCCATTTCATTTTGAACCATCCCTATTACATGAAGGCCAACATTGGTCCCCTGTTATTCATGTTGAGAAGCATTTTTTTACGAGTAAACGTCAACAAGTAAAGGTTGACAAACCCAAAGGTTGACGAGTGGGAAAGGTGAACACATGAGAAAGATCGACGAGCGGGAAAGGTTGACAAGTAAAAAAAGGTTGATGACTGCTAGTGGGAAAGGTCGACGAAAGGAAACGACGATGAGCAGAAATGTCAAGGAGTAAGAAAGGTTGATGAGTGAGAACGATCGACAACTACTAAAAGTCAACAAGTGGGAAGGTCGACGAACGAGAAAGATCGACGACTGAGGAAAAAGTCGATAACTAACAAAGATGGAAGAACAAAGGCCACCTAAAGAACATTCGACAATCTTGTTTGACTAGTTTCTCCGACAAGTGACAGTCTTTGACATTCCCCTTCTTTCCACCTCCCTAGTCTATGATCCTCGAGGTTGTGCTGGAGTAGCACGCACACGTGTTCTCGTGAGGATTTCCGGCAATGGTGAGAAAATCGCGTTGAGCGAGCAAAGTTGGCTATGTGCAACATTGCACATGTACATTGGGAAAAATGTAAATAGAAATAAAAGGGAAATTGTAAGGGTGCTAATGTGCACGGGAGTTAGTGAGGAATAAGGGTCATGTGTACATTAGTGCACTTGCATACGTAGTGGGGCTATGAAAGTGAGGGTGTTTAATATACCTCCCCGGAAATCAAGGCAGGTATTTCCTCTAAAAATAAGGAGTATTTGACCAACTTGTAACGTATCTCCCGCCTTGGGGTATAAAAGGAGGGGAGAGCCTCCTATTTCGGGATTCCCCATTTTTTAGTTTGCGACCTAGTTTGTTGTTCGTTTTTCGGTCTGTCAGGGTTCAGGGTTTCGGTTCTGCACTGGCTAGAGCTCCCATGCTCTAAAGGTTCCGATTCTGCATTGTCTTCTCCTCAAGGACCCCATTCGACACGACAATCCCGAGAGCGCCCCGATTGGAGACTTGCCCGCAGAAGGTTATTGTACTCTTGTCTGCTTGCACTGGCTCAAAGCCAAAGTTGTATTCTACTATTCTGTACAAAAATATATACAAAGGGTTGTCTTTATCTGTCTCTATCGGTGTCAAAGGTGTTTCTGTACATAAGAAGTGTCTCTTATGTAAGCATTGTGTGCGTGTTTTCTATCTCTCTCGTTCGGTTGGTTCCAGTACATATCCGGAAATGCTCTAGTCGGTGTCGTAGTCGGTCGTCAGGACTAATGAAGCTCGGCTTTCATCCTCTGTCTCTCTCAGGTCCAAGACCCTAGTGGTCCCGCCCTTGATCCTACATGTACTTGCGGATTTTCGCGACATCTTTGGTGAACTTGACCTGAAGGGGCGACAAGGGAGGACGTAGATGGAAGACGATGACTTCGCGGAGATAATGGCGAAGGTAGTGTTGGAGTTCAGACAATCGATGATGAGACGAGCGGTGGCACAACAAGTTGTCGAGTCGGCCGTTTCAATGGTGACAGAGTCCCATTCTATTTGGAAGCCTGCAATGCAGAAATGGCAGTGAGGAATGTAGATGAGGCATTGAGGCTGGAATATTTTTGTCGGGTGGTTGCCGTCCGGAAGCACGAGGGAGTAAAGGAGCTCAAAGAAGCTCATAGTTTGTGGGAGGCCTTCGGAGAGGCACTCTTACAGGCATACAGAGGCAGGAAGCCAAAAAGTTGGAGTCGGTGCGATTTTGACCATTGGGTAGCGTTGGCGAAGGCCCACCGAGACACAACGAAGGCGTTCCTAGAGTTTGAGTGGCGCTTTGCTCTGCTCTTGTAGTGGGAACAAAGACTGGTGGGGATGGATAACATCTTGTTGTTCATAAAGTCGATCGATCGGAAGGAGCGAATGGCCATCGGGATCGAGCTTGAAGACTATTGTCTCCTTCTCAAGGATACACCTTCAATTACTCCCCCTTGAGTAATCGGGTCAAGGGATTGTGGTTAAGTAGGAGAGTACGATAGGGCTCAGTAGGCCGATCAGTTACACAATAACCAGCCACAACCGGTATTCTACTTACGATTTAAGAATAGCCGAATCAACAGAATAGACACAAAGGTGACCCACTAAGTATATGTATTGATTATGGAATAAAATCAATTACAAGGCAACGCATGCCGATTATATTAGTGACTCTTCTCTTATATCATAAAATATGCATATATATTCCCCCGTTTCCTTCTATTGTTCCACGATTTATATAGCCTATTCTCTCCTTGGCGCGCTTCAACTACTTCCTCAGCTATGAGTGCTCACTCGATTCCCTTTTTACTTACTCGACCTACTCATCTCTTTAGATTCGTTTCACACCTCGTGCCCTTTGTCCCACGGATAACACCTGGCATGCCCGTGGGACAGTGCCTTGCATGTCGAACCCAAAAAATCACTCAATATCAAATAAAAAATCGATATCGTGAAATTGAGAAAAGACCCAAAAATTGCTTGTACACTCACTCTTCTTCCAAAATTAATATGATACCCTCAGGTTGCTCTGACTCCCTCGTGTGAGATCGACCGTCAAATCGGCCCTTTGTTCTGTACTTGCAGGGGCTTCGGTTTGCTCTATCGGCCCTTGAGTTGCCTCCTCCTGTGTTAGGTCGGCTGACAAATCGAGTTGTTGGTCTCTAAATTCTACCATGACTTTTATAGCCCCTTCCTCCCACTTTGTCTCCGTGATTTGTTCAACCACTTGTGCCATCTCCGGTTGGGGGCATGTCGCCTCTTCTTCTTTCGGCTCCTAGGTTGCTTCTTCTATCCCCTTCTGGGTTGCTACTAAGGCCTGTGTCATGGCTTCTACTTCCTTTTCGGCTTGGAGGCGCAACATTCATAACCTTCTGTTTCGATCATGTTCAGTAGTTGATCATCCTTAAACTCCTTGAGGAGGTTTCCAATGGCCGTGGTGTGTGTTTTGGCTAGAGCTTGGAATTCCTTGGTGAGGTCTTCATGGAATTCCTTGCTATTATCCTTTATATTGTTAAAACCGCTGCCCTCTTTTCTTTGATTTTCGGCATCAGCTCGGAAGATCTGTAATTCGGCTTCTTGAGCCGCTCATTCGTTCCATCTGTGAGCTAGTGCAGCTTCGACTTTTTTATTGAGCTTTAGCCTGTGCTTCGGCACATATTCCTTCACGTGGGTTTCGCCCATTTCATATTTGGCTCGGAGGGTGTCCATTTCTTCTTTAGCTGTCGCGGTGTCCTGTTCGTGCTTGGCTTTGAGGATCTCCCACGATATGGTAACTCCGGTGAGCTTTTCTTCCATTTCCTTTGTACGTAATCATAGCGTCAAAAGAGTCGATCCGAATTATGGGCTAACTCCTATAGATATCGGTCACACTGTTGTTCGAGTTCTAGTGTTGAGGAGATTTGCAATTGGTGGAGGGACTCCAACAATGTATATTTCTCCTGCTCAACTTCGTCTAACATTTGTCGGGTAGCTTGGTTCAGTCCGTATAAGCTCTTCTTGAACCGGCACACCAGGTGCTCCTCCTTTCTTGACAAATCCCTCTGACTATTGCATGTAGATCTCTTCTTCGATGTCACCGGGCAGGAACGTCGTCTTGACGTCTAACTGCTTGACCTCGAGGTCCATGCTTGTTGCAATGCTCAACACAATCCGGATGGATGTCATCTTTACTACCGGCGCAAAGATCTCATCGATATCCACTCCTTTCTTCTATTGGAAGCCCTTCACCACAATGTAGGCTTTGTATCTCGGTGGATTTCTGGTGTCTCCCGGTTTCAACTTGTACACCCACTTGTTCCAGAGCTCTCTCTTCCCTTTCGACAGCTCTGTCAATTCGTATGTGTGGTTCTCCTGCATGGCACTTAACCACTTGTAGTTGCAGCTGTGGGTGTCTTTCTTTGCTTCTTCAAAGCTTTACGGCTCCCCCTCATCGGTTAGTAGTATCTCTGCGGGGCCTTTCTCTCTCTCCTAGAGGATATCTCCATCCCTGGTTTTCGACCACTAGTTCCTCTGACTATTCTTCATCCAAATCTAATTCGGGGTCTTGTCCGGTCCCGGTGCCCAATTCTTCTTCTTCGGTCGGTCCGGTTCCTTGTTCGGGACCGGCCTGTTGATTGAATGTCATCTGTCTTCCAGTCGGATGGGTCCTTATATCCTTCAACCGACCTCTGTCGGTCGACCCAGAATCCATTGTCTTCTTCTCCGACTCCCAGTCGGCAATGGTCTTGTCTTCCATGACGACTATTTCTTGACTCAATAGCCAAACTCATCATCGCCGTATCCAAGGAATATGCATGGTCGGGAATTCAGATTCAATTTTTCCCTCTTTTCTTTTGCTACATGTACGTAGGGAACACAGTCAAACACCTTTAAGTGCCAGTAAGACACATCTTTATCAGTACATACTCTCTGCGGTGTGTCTACATCCAAGGGAGCTGAGGGTGACCTGTTTATCAAATAGATCGCCACCATCACCGGGTCAACCCAAAACATCTTGGATAACTTGGCATATCCAAGAATGCTTCAGACTCCTCCATTATGGTGTAGTTTATTCTCTCGGCTAGTCCATTAAGATCTGGTGTCTTTGGCACGGTAAATTTGAGCCGGATTCCTTTTGATCGGAAGTATTCCTCGAATTGCCCACAATACCCTCTATTGTTGTCGGCTCGAACTTCTTTCAACTTGTGGATGCTTTCTCTTTCCAGTCTTGCGTTGAAGTCCTTGAAGAACCAGAGCTTTTGGATGTGGTCATCTATAAACGTCACGAAGTACTGTGACCCGGCATGGGACTTTGTGTCCACTTGGCATACATCAGTATGGAGAAACTCCAGTGGTTCTTTCCATCTTGTCGGTAGTCTGTTTTAGAAAGAGGTTCGGTTTTGCTTGCCAGCCATGTCAGTGCACTTATCTAGCTGCACATTTTTCATCTCGGGAATGAGGTTATCCTTGGTAGGTTTATGCATCCCTTTATGGCTCATGTGGCACAGGCTCTCGTGCCACAGCTCACCGATGGTGTCCGCTGCCACATTTACTTCCTCCTGATAAATCCAGGCATGCATCAAGAATAGGGTGTTGATTTTCCGGTCTCGGGCCACGATCGGGCTCCCTTTGGCAAATTTCATAACTCGTTTCTGGATTTTACCGGTGTAGCCTTCATTATCTAGCCAACTGGCTGATATTAGGTTCAATCGAACCTCCGGAACGTGTCAGACATCTTTTAGCAACCTACACCCGGTTGAAGTCGTCAGTGACATGTCTCCTATGCTGACAATTCAACATGCACCTTCATTCCCCATTCTCACACAACCGTAATCTCCGGCTCTGTAGGATGCGAAGCATTTCCGGTCGGGAGTCAGATGGAACAACGCTCCGGAGTCGACCACCCACGTCGTTTCGTCACTGACAAGATGTAGATCGCTCGCCTTGATGATAAGCAATAGTTCTTCTTCACTTGTCGTGATTTCCAAATGCTCCTTTACGGTCCGAACTCTTCCGGTCCGAACCCTTCTCCGAGTCGGCATTGTCGCTCCCCCTTTCTCCTTTCAGAAGTGTCGGCAATTCTTCTGGAAATGCCCCGTCTTCCCACAATAGAAGCAAGTGGGCCTCCCCTTGATTTTGACCTCATCTCCGATTTGTTCCGGGTTAGGGGACTCCAATTTCGGCATCTTCGCCGGTTATTGACGTCTCACTAACTTCCAGAATACTCAGACTCAATTTACGACATTCTTGTTCTGAAACATGATGCCTATGTTCTCCCAAAGCTCATGAGCCTTCCTCTCTTCATTGAAGTTGGTGTACAAGCTCATGTCGATGAAGCATCAGATGTAGGTTGTTTTATTCATGTGCATTACCTCCCACGTCGCAACATCTATCTTGTTTCGTCTTGCATCTCCGAATTGTACCGGCAATCAGATTTCTTGGACCACCAACATGTCCCGCATCTTCGACTTCCATACTAGGTAGTTGGAGCTAGTGAGTTTGAACATGTCGTTGAATGGATCTTCCATGCTTTGATATCAGATTGTTAGGAATAGTGCTCAGCCACAACCGAGTGTCAACGTTCAATGGAAGGATCAATTAAAAACATGTAGATAGATACACACTTGCACACGGTATAAGATGACACAGAATAGTAACATGGAAAACCTCGAGAGACAAAATCATGAGAGTTCTCTAACTCCAAACAAACTCACTATAGAGAGGAAAGGTACGAAGGGAGAATTAGAGCCTATGACCTTGAGCTCTATCTTCGCCAGCCGGCAATTACAACAGAAAATGCTTTCTGTTTCTCTCTGTCTATCTCTCTATTTCTCTCTATGTATTAAAATACCACAACAACTCAACCATTTTCCCTAGTTATATTTATACTCATATAACTTTTAGGGTATTTACAAATCTATCTCTCTTCTTGTTAAAGCTCGAGCCATCCGGACCCCTTCCAGGTCCATCTAATCCGGTTTTGGAATATCCTTCCGAAATCTCTGATCCAAATCGTTCATCTCAAGCTTCTCTGATCCCCATTATGAGGGACCAGTATCTCAACATGATCTTTGGTTTTGATCGGATAAGCCCGCACCTTTCGAGTCGAGTCATCGATAAAACTTACGAAGTACAAAGCACTGGCAAAAGATTGATGTGGCATAGGGCCACATACGTCCAAGTGGATTGGATTCTCTCGATGTACTTGTCGGTTGTGAGGCAGTTTTCTATTTGCCATACTGGCAATGCTCGCAGAATTGATGATTGAAGAAGGAGAGTTTGGGGATGTATTCGGATCTAGATAAGTGCATTATGCTAGCCTTGCTGATGTGTCGGAGTGGTCCATGCCATAGCGATGGTACGGGAATATCCACCAGGAAACAAGTCACCCTCTTTGACTGTGACATATAACGGGTACAGTGAATGTATTTTCGGCTCTCTAGCAAGCAGGACGTTCCCCCTATGGAGTTTCCACCCTCTTGATGAGAAGTCAAGACGGATGTTGACTCCGTTTAATTGTCTGACTGAGATCAAAGTTCTTGAGAGCTCAGGTACATGTCGGAATTTGTGTAGTACTAATGTAGAACCACCTGGGATTTAGTTCTATAGTGCCGATTCTGATAATAACGCAATGCTACAAATTTTCGACTCGTACTGAGTCAGAGTGTCGGGCCGAATATTGCCGAAATTTGGATCTGTGAGGGGTCACATGGTAGGATGCACCTGAATCCAAGAGCCATGTGCTTGATTCCTCAATCGTAAGCAAAACTTCTAATTCGATGGATAGTATGTTCGGGTAGTTCCAGAATACTTCGGCCAAAGAGTTGATATACTTGACCTCCCCATCCCGGCCACTGTTTTGATCAGCTCGCTAAGCTCTATCGTTCTTCGCTTTCAGTGCACGACAATCGGCTTTGATGTGCCCGGGTTTCTTGCAATAGTTGCAAATTCCATTGTCCTAGGACTTGCTCCGACTTCGTTGATTGTTCAGCGGTCCGGAAGAACTTCTTCCTCGATTATTCGATCGGTCAGTCTAACCTTGTACTACGTAAGCGTCATTTGCCGAATCTTTTGAAACAATTTCGTCTAAGCATCTTCAGTCAGAATTGCGCTAGTAACTTCAGAGTACTTCACGGCAACATTCGACGCATTGCACACGGTTATGACGAAAGTTTCCCACAAAGGGGGGAGACTACGCATAAAAAGCATCGCTTTTATTTCATCCTCAATGATCGTCCCCTGAGCCGAGATTTGGGAACATAGGCCTTCGTACTCATTGAGGTGTGCGTAGACCAAATCAGATTCTTTCATCGAAAGATTATAAAGGCACCGAATTAGATATATCTTTGTGGCAGCTACCTTCTTCTCATAGGTATCCGAAAGTGTCTTCTAAAGTTGAAAGGTTGTCGAACAGGATTGCACTATAAAGTACACTAACTCCGACAAGTGCATCCGAATGGTGGCTTAGACAATTCTGTCGAGTTTTGTCCAATCATTTGGCTTGATTCCTTCTAGAGGATTTTCTAACTCGATTGGATCTATTTGACCCATGACTATCAGATAATCTTGCATCTGCTCTTTCCAGAAGTTGAAGTTCGATCCATTGAACTACCTTAGACTGATCTCTGATGAGTTGGATGTTGATGACATCTATGTCTGCTTGTTAGACTCTATTCGGAGTTGTCTACAAACAGTGGTGGGATGCAGCCAACTGGCTCACTTGATATCGTTAGAGTCGGATTCAAACACAAGTCGAATCGGCTTCCTGAGTTGGATACGATTCTGTGTACTTGATTCCAATGCTAATTTTGAGATGTTGATCACAGATTTTTTGTTGATTATCCAGACCAATCCTACTTGAAATGACTACGACGATTAGAGGGACAGAGCCGATTGGTCCTCACAAATGTTGTCTAGCCGACTGATTGGGGGTTGTTCCCTAGGGCCCAATCTGCTACGAGTGATTACGATGGAGGCAACAACATCAAGGAAAAACCAAGCTCTGATACCAGATGTTGAAAGAAGTTGTCTTATGCGGAACAATATCTCAGCACTCTTGGTTATGAAGATCGTTAGAGAGTAAATGGGAAACAGATTAAGAACAATAGACAACTAGATCATAACACAATATCAACAAAGCAACAGAAAAAGAAGGTAGAATAGTGATGGCACAAGCAAAATGTAACTATATTATTTGGGCTCTGAGTTACAAACGAATGGCGACAACAACAAAAAATGAGCCACCTTACAAACTACGTTACAAAGCTCGTTATATATTAACTGGGTTAGCGCATGTTTACAAAATTGTCCTAAATCTAGTTTCTTCAAGGGGATAATGTGAATACGGCCATTATATACCCTTATTCGAGAAGGGGGGAGGGGGGGGCGGGGTATCCTCAAGTTTTGGTACAATGTCATGACAAATGAAGCAATGTCTCCTTTCGTCGTTGTTGATTTTACACGCCACGCCCTCTTGACTTGTAACACATGACCTTTCTCTCGATTCCAATAGTGCTTTCGCATTGTATCTCCCTTCCCTTCTAACAATGAGCTCTATTCAACCTTTTATACAATTCGAGAGGCTCTCCCACATAAAAATAGTGGGTGCTTTTTTATTTTAGCATGCACCATGCTACTTTTTGTTGTGTATTCATAACGTTGGTTAGGGTAGGTCACCAATATTTACATTAGTGAAGGGTATGTTCACCAATGTTAAAAAGGGGACTAATGATTGGATAGAAGGAATGATAAGTGCATGCACTATCATGATTTAGACAACCCTTGAACATGTTGTCTTGACATTCTCTTTGGCAATATGCAACATTTGGTTCATGTCTTGCAAAAAATCGTGTGTACTGTCTAATGTATCACGATGAATCGTGACATCAACTTGGGCACATCGCTGAAAACCATACATCAAGATAAAAGGACTATATCCAGTGGATGTATGTTTAGAGCTATTATAGGCAAATTCTAAGATAGGAAGGTATTTCTCCCACTTAGAAGGGGTTTTTGCTACATAAGCTCGAAGCATGTCCTCAATAATTTGATTAACTCGTTCAGTTTGTCCATCAGACTGAGGATGATCTGCGGAACTCATGCTCAACGTAGTTTCTAGTTTCTTAAAGACTTGAGTCCAAAAGTCACTAGTAAACTTGGAATCTCGATCACTAACAATATCCATCAGTAATCCATAAAAACAAAATAACTCATCAACAAATTGATAAGCCAATTGTTGAGCGGTTACCGTGGTTTTGGTAGGAATAAATCTAGCCAATTTTGTTAGTCTGTCAACAACAACCGAAATGGCATCATGACCCCTCTGTGTATGAGGTAAACTAACAATAAAATCCATCGAGATACTTTCCCATTTATTGTTGGGAATATCTAATGGATGTGAAAGACCAGCAACTTTAAGTCGTTCTGACTTATTAATCTGACATTGGAAGCATTGACTTACGTATTTATGCACGTTCGAGCGCATCTTAGGCCAGAAAAAAGTACTCGAGATGAGAACAAGTGTGCGTTGTATTCCAAGATGACCAACATATGGTGCATCAAGACATTCATGAAGAATTTTCTATTTTACGTTTGGTAAATCTGGAACAGAGACCTTTCCACTATGGTAGAGCAAACCATTTGTAATGTGAAAGGTCGCCTTCAAGGGTAGGGTGCCAGTATCGACATCTAAACCAGATTCGGCTTTCATCTAGTATTTCGAAAAATAATTGTCATCAAGGTATTTCCCTCGAAGGTGATCTAAAAGATCAGATTTTATTTCCATGAAGCTAAACATATTAACTTCTTTAATGCAACTAAGAGCATCCGCAACAGTGTTCATAGAACCCTTTCGATATAGTATGGAAAAATCAAAATCATGCATAAGGTCAGCCCAACGGCCTTTACTACCAACAAGATCTCACTGGTCACAAAAATACTTCAATGATTGATGGTTTGTTGTAACCACAAATTTATTTCCATAGAGATAGTGCCTCCATGTTTTAAGTGCATGTATTACTGCAAACAACTCTTTCTCTTGAACCGAATACCGAGATTGAGCAGCATCAAGCTTCTTACTTTCAAAAGCAATACGGTGACCGCCTTGATAAAGAATGACACCAATAGCATAATCACTAGCATCGGTTTCGATTGACAAAGGCTTAGAAGGGTCCGGTAATAGAAGACACACATGCTCTTTGAGTGTCTCAAATGATTTGTCAAGTTGTTCATTCCATGCAATTGGTTTGACAGACTTACATGGATGACCTTTTACAAGGTTAGTTAATGGCGTAGTCAATTTGGAATCGTTACGAATTGATTTTCGTAAAAATCCAACAAACCCTAAGAATGATCGCAATTCACAAATATTACAAGGAATGGGCCAAAGTTTAACCTTTTCAATACGAGAAGGTTCAATTTCACCACCATTTTCCGTAATTAAATGACCTAGGTACACAATAGATTTTTGGAAAAAATCACATTTTGAATGTTTTGCATAGAAAGAGTTGTCACGCAACTTTTGCAAAACAAATCGAACATGTTGAACATGATCTTGCAAGGTACAGCTATATATCAAAATATCATCCAAGAAGACGACAACAAAATCACCGAATTGACCTTGGAAAACGTCATTCATCGCTTGTTGGAATGTGGCTGGAGTATTAGTTAACCCAAAAGGCATGACTAAAAACTCATAATGTAGTGCGTACGAAAAGTGGTTTTAGGAATATCATCCTTGGTAATGCGAATTTGATGATAACCTATCTGTTACTCAATTTTTGTAAAATATCAGGCCTCATGCAAACGATCAATCAAATCATCGGCACAAGTTAACGGATATGCATTTTTAATTGTCAATTTATTCAAACGGCGATAATTGATACACATTCACCCTGAATCTTCCTTCTGTTGGCAAATCGGTCCCTCCGGATGGGATGTAGTGATGAATGAAGAGGACCCGGTGACAACCGGAAGAGATCCGGAAACTAGAGGAGACCCGGTGAGAACCTGAAGAGAGCCAGTGAGAACCGGAAGAGAGAAGTTTATGAGTAAGCCCATTGAGGCTATATTTGTAAATAGCCCTAAGTTCATATAAGTATAAATATGACTTAGGGCAATAACTGTATAATGTTATGTTGTATTGTTGTTGTATTGTTGTAATTGTTGTACAGAGACGTTGTCGTGAAAATATGGCGAGGATACGTGAACGTTCAGGCAAGACCCCGGGGCCTTTGACTAGAGGATATCAAATTCGTGTATTAATGTACTAAGAATTAACCGAAATGAGAAAGATTAATAGATTTCATTAACAAGTAGAAAGAAAGATTACAATTAATCCCAAGATTGGGATTACAAAATGTTTGCTAATGGAGATGGCTAGAGTAATAGATTAGAAGAAATGAGATATGGATTTAATTAGAATATTAGGGTTTTTAGATTCAATTCGAAAATTAGGGTTTCTGAGTTGTATGGCTTTGATTAGGAAATTAGGGTTTACTTGAGAGATAGCTTCCCTCCCCTATCGAAAAAAATTCTAAATTTATGAGTGATTCACGGATTCTTCCTTTTTTTTTCTCCTTCCCTTGCATGCATCCCATATGGCGTTTACTTTAGTTTTCTTCACTTTACTTTAGTTTGTTGCATGATCTCCACCTTTTTGTTGCACACCTTCCACATCACCTTTACTTTTTGCATACACTCCAACTTTAGTTGCTTGCATCCACATGGCCTTTACTTTAGTTCTCTTCACTTTACTTTAGTTTGTTTCATAATCCAATCTTCCGTCCGTCAGCGTCCAACCTCGTCGGGTAGCCATTTCTGCTAGATCACCAAATCCCTCGCCGAACGGTTCGGGTTTGCTTGCCGGTTCCAGTTCCAATTTTGCTTGCTGGCCGGTTCCGATTCCTGTTCCGGTTTGCTTGCCGACCGGTTTCCGGTTTCTAGTTTTGCATACCAGCCAGTTTCCGGATTTGCATACCGGCCGGTTTCCAGATTCCGGTTTTGCATACCGGCCGGTTTCCGGATTCCAGTTTTGCTTACCAGCCGGTTTCCGAATTTGCTTACCGTCCAGTTTCCGGTTTTTGGAAACATGGCAAAGACAAAGTGGCCAAAGTGCTCTTAGCACAAATGAAAAATGAGGGAGCTCAAGGTGCTTATATAGCCAGGACCTTAAGTTTCCTATCTATGTGGGATAGTTCTAATTTCCCTATCTTCTCAAACTTCATTTTCACATAACTTGATATGTATTTCTCCATTTTGTATATAGTAAAATACGTTTTAAAGCTCTTGAGTATATCCATCTTTCTATAGTAAGCTACTAATCTAATCTATAATAATTATTTCATTATTTTTTTACATAGTGTGTGAAGATTCACACGACAACGTATAGAGCGACAAAGAGAGAGGGAGAGAGATATAGAGTGATACTCTATTGTAACTGCTGCTTGGCGAAGAAACCAAGCT
>NW_028231391.1:0-13400 GCF_043228905.1 Azolla caroliniana | reverse complement strand
AAAAGTATCTTGTAGACAACACCTATAATACAGAGATAAGAAATGTGTCATCAGCTTCAGGAATAATAGAGCCAGCAGCTTCGTGAATATGACAGCTACCTAAACTTACTGTATAGAAGATCTATCTAGCTAACAGCCTGGGGATGGGTAAAATTTAGTATTTAGCGATAGAAAGCAGTGTTGACTTTTTGGGATTAGATTAAGATGATCTGCACCTTATTTCACTTAATCATTTGATGATTAAAGCAAGGCACATAACAAACATACCGGATAAATGTGCAATTTTATCTCATGCCACAATGAAAAAATACTGGAAAATAATTAGCATTATCCATGTATCATTGAAAAAGACACCAAAAAATGAGCCGTATTCCCTCTACGTCACAAATCAAGGAGCAGTTTCAGATATTGCTGGTTGGACATTTTCCTGACGGAGATAATGATAGAAAACAGATACATATATGTCTTTGCAGAAAAACAAAACCAGCACTTTTGGCTTTTGAATTAAAATCAAGGAAAGGTCAATAGATTTATGCATGTTGAAAAAATTGAATCTTATAAGATTTTAGTGTAATTGAGATACTGCAGGCCTCTTTACAGTTTATAATTTGCATTTGTTAAATTCAGAGCCTTCTCCATTGCGCACGACGACAATTGTTGAGAAATGCACTCAAAAACTAGTGGAGGAGTATAAACACATGTTGACACAGGCAACTGAACCCTTATCAACATTTCTGGAGTACATCACGTATTGTCCCTCTCTGTGAATTTATTTAGAATATAAATTGTGTAAATGTGTTATCTTTGTCTCTGTGTGTCTGTCTCCTTTTGATCCCTGTCTTTGGTTTGTACTGCTTGCGATATTGTTATTTGATTATACGGTTTATTTATATGGTCAAGTCATTTGGTGTGTTGTGATTCAGATATGGGCACATGATTGATAATATTGTGCTCATTGTTACGGGAACATTGCATGAGAGGGATGTACAGGAGCTTTTGGAAAAATGCCATCCTCTTGGAATGTTTGAAAGGTATAAGAAAAGTTAAGACATAAAAGGCTATTAGATATAGTCACTCATTGTCTAATTTAATGCTTTACCTTATGCAGCATTGCGACACTAGCTGTTGCTCAGAACATGAGGGAATTGTATCGACTCGTGCTTGTTGACACTCCTCTCGCTCCGTACTTTGCTGAGTGCATAACATCTGAGGTGGGATACAATTTCAGGAAAAACTCTAGGATAACCTTGAGTTTTCTTTTTATCTCCCCAATGCCTCTATGTTTTTTGTATTTCCCCAAATGTCCTTTGCCAACCCCTGTCTCAAGCAATTATGCATGCTCTTTGGTACCTATACCAGAAATAAAGAGAAATGTGGATATTTTTACAGCTTTTCCCTATAATTTTTTGTTTGATATAAATTTCTCTCTTTGTTTACTTACCATTTGGAATATTTGAGATAATAGATAAGGAACTTGACTTATGATTTTAATGAAGTTTGATGGCTTTGTAAACATCCACAAAAATGATTTACAGTATTTAAGAATTCCATCTGGATTACAATGATGTGGACAATGATGACTCGATAAGAATGAGCATCAAGATAAACCCCATCATCAGTGTTTTCATCATCATCTTCATCCATGTGATGATCGAAGGATCTAATAGAGAATCATTCTAGCCTCTAAAGAGATTTATGGGAACCTTAAGAGTTATGGTTTGAGATATTTTTGACACTAGAGATCCTGTTTGTTACTTACATAAATTGTTACTTCCGATGCATATCTTCAATCCTTGAATTTCAATGGAAACCTTGAAGTAAATCTAATAATTCAAAATTACTCTTTTTAAGTCTTCCTTTTCAGCTGCATCATGATCAACAACAGCAGTTATTCTATTAATTGCTTGTAAACCAATTTGTGACTTGAAGTGTGTTGATTTTATGTAGGATTTAGATGAAATGAACATTGAAATAATGCGGAATACACTATACAAAGCTTACTTGGAGGACTTCTACAAATTCTGCAAGGCAAGTGATGTTAAAATTATGAATCTTGGTGATTGAACACTTTTTTTCTTTATTTCCTTGTTCACAAACTCCACACACACACACACACACACACACACACTCATGGCATACATTCAACTTCATCTTCTGGCTATTTTGCTAATGGTCATGAAGATAGGTTACTATAAATATTCTTGAAACTTATGCCATTATTATAATCTGAATATCTTTAATGTGTTTTTAAGTTTGATCTGTTGACACATTACTATGAAAATGGCATATGAACATAAATCTCAGAGCATATTTCCTGAAAAGGAAAACCAAACTCCAAGCCTCAAATTATAAACCAAAACTGAAGCTAGACTAGACATAAATTCAGAAGCTAAAGTAGTATAGTTAGAGTGGAAGCACGTTATTGCAATGAATTTAGCTGTAGAACCAATGGATATATTTATCTGTAGTGTTAAAAATAATCTCTCTTGTAATGCTCAACCCGTGGTGAAGTTAATTTAAATCATTGATTAACTTTTTTGGGGCGTCTTCAGAAAATTGGTGGGGCAACTTCTGAAATAATGTGTGATCTGTTAGCCTTTGAAGCTGATCGACGGGCTGTCAACATTACCATAAACAGGTAATAATTCATTTTCTGAACACATATAATCTCTTATTAAAAACACTAATTCTCCAAGGACGTCAAAACTCTAGCATAATTTCTGGTACATACCTAGACACATTAGAGTCTGGAGTTCTTATGGGCCATTCTTTTTTAGACATTTCCAGTGTTATTTTGTACAACATCAACTAGAATCTATGGGGGATGTTCCTGTAAATTTTGGAAATTTCTAGCATTCTGGTAAATACACAAAGATTCAGGGATATTTTGGTGTTCTTATGGGCTCTTCTTTATTAGACACTTGCTATAATATGCCTATGTACTACCATTTACAACTACTCCATGCGAGTGTTTGCACAAAATTTGGAAAACTTTAAGTATTCTGTTACATACCCAAAGGTTTAGAGATATTTTTGAGTTCTTTCACTATTTACCGCTCGCATACTTTGGAATATCTAGAACCAGGGAAAAAATCAGAATTGCATATCTTTTTCTAGATTCAATCTTGGTGTAGCCCATGAGTTTGTATACCTTCTGTATTGGAATAATGTGTAAAAAGGATCATTTCTGATCAAATCTAATTATGAGTGATTTCCCTAGTTAGTGATTCTTTTTCTAGTTCCAGAAGAAAAAGAAATATGTAATCATGATAGATTGCTGAAATAGCTTAATGAATATGGAAAACATTATCTTGTTTTTTTATTCGAATATGGAAAACATTATCTTGTTTTCAAAGTGGTAAAAGAATTTTGCATTTTTGTTCAACAGTATCGGCACTGAGCTCACTCGAGACGACCGGAGAAAGCTATATTCCAACTTTGGACTATTGTAATCTTTTCTATTGCCTGTTTGACATACTGAGGAACAAAAATGCATGCCCATGTCTTTTGACAAACTTTTCAATCTTAACATGTTACAGGCATCCATATGGTCACGAGGAGCTTGCCCTGTGCGAGGATTTTGATCAGGTATTTCTCTCCTTTATTGTGTCATTGTTTAAAAAAGGCCTCAAAAGTGCATGTCAATAGTTGATATTTGTAAAACACAAACAAGCATTTTAAAGAATTTTGGGTTTGTAGATAGACTTACAAGGGCATATAAATAGATCATGATATTTTGTGAAAAACAATAGATCTATAAGTAACTCAATTAGCTTTTTGGGGATTTTGCATATAGATGTTTAAGTGAATGTATTATGTATAGGTTCGTGGGGTGATGGAGAAATACCCAACATATAATTCTATATTTGCAAAGCTTTCTTATGGTGAGAGCCAGATGCTCGATAAAGCATTCTACGAGGAGGAAGTGAAGAGGCTTTGTTTGGCATTTGAGCAACAGGTAGATGGTTAATATAAAATTTGTGAGGAATTAAAATCAATGAAGTGGATTGATCATAAAATCTAGCACTCTACTATTTTCCAAGGTAGGCTTAGTATGTATTTTGTTTTGGATGCACAGTTCCATTATGCAGTTTTCTTCGCATATGTGAGATTGCGAGAGCAAGAGATTCGGAATCTCATGTGGATATCTGAGTGCGTGGCACAAAATCAAAAGTCAAGAATCCATGACGGCATCGTATTCATATTTTAAACTGTTGCTTTAATCAAATTTGCTATATTCTTTTCGCACGGGTGCTTGGCATTGCCAAATTTCTGGCCTTGTCTTTATACCTAGCTTGTGTTTTGGGTGGTATCACTGTCTTATTTGATCCATCTTGGGAAGGTTAAAACCCTTTCACAAGAAGAATCAATCGATCAATCAATCATATGTATCAAATGATTGTGCTCACACCTTGCGACAATTATATAGATTCAGTGAATTTTTGCTTCTTGTCAATGGATGTCGAAAGGCTTCCATAATAATGTATGGTAGACTTGACACTTTGATGCATTTGAAACTTTGGATTCCTAGTACATAAATTAATTTGACGCTCTTGCAAATCTATTGCTCAATTTATGTACAGTGGCCAAATGAGTTGATAATACAATAATACCTTTGTCTTACTCTCTATAATATTAAAGTAAGCTACACACATTCATCTTTTTTGACTCTCTAGTTTGAATTCACTTTTTGATGTACTTGAACCTACAAGGAGGATAGTATTGAAATTTGTGAATGAGTGCTAATTGAAATCTCAATTTTAGGCGTGGTCTAACTCTCTTAATAATATTAAAGTAAGATACATGCACATTCATCTTTTTTGACTGTCCTCTAGTTTGTATTCACTTTTTGAGGAGCATAAGCTATTAGCTTGAACCAACGGAGTATTATTGAAAGCGGTTCAAACAGAACGATAAAGGTGGTTAATAGTTCGTATCCAGCATCTTGAGCATTATTTTCCGGAGTGTTCCCCAAGGAAATAGAAAAATTCAACTGATTGATTTATTGTACATCCAACCATTTGGTACCCTGAATTATAGCAATTAGTAGTGAAGTTGGTTTGGACACATTTAGTATTGAATGGTGGAATTTGTAAATCCTCCCAAATTGGTAATAGGTATGGCAATTATGGTCATTCCTTCTTTGGTATTTAATATTTTGTAGTGAAGTGGGACTTTTTGAGTGGTTGGTCCAAGCCCCATTGGCCACATCATGGGTGTTGTACATCTTATGTTTTTCGTTGATGATAAATTGGTGCTGAGATTAACTTTAATCTACATTTCCATAAGGGCATTGCAATCCTTGTGAACACTAAGGTGTGGGTTTCTTAAAAATCACATTGCTATAAAATGCAACATGGCCATAAACATTTGTACTGAATTGTCTTACAAACATACAACTGATTACACAAAAGACATGGCATTCGATGAATCCCTCATGTACAAATTCATGTGATTGTGTTCATTCCATCTCTATAAAAGAGGTGAAAACAATTTTTCTCATTATTCCCTCATCATTTATGATCTTACTATTGTTTTGCTGCACCTTCTTCTTTGAAAGGATTAATTTAGTGTATAATCAAAGCACGTGTTTTAAACTTTAGTTTATAAATTTCACACTTTCTATCCTTGGTACATTCGATATGTTTTGGCAGCATTTTTATGTCTGGATTCAATGTTTCACACAGGATAAATTATGCTTCTAATATTGTTTTTTAGAAAAGAAAGATGTAATGGTATGATGAACCTAGACACTGTCTATTACCATGCTTTTAATATTGTTTTTTAGAAAAGAAAGATGAATGTTATGATGAAGTTAGACTATGTCTATTACCATGCACTTTCTCCTATATGGTTCCTCGAGGGAAGGGTAGTAAAAGTGAACTTTTTTAAATGGCACAAAGTTTTCTAATAAATGACACCACATACTTTTAGGTCCACCTTGTGTCGTTTTCTATATTTATGTAAGGTTTGAAATAGGTGGTTCTCTCCTTGAATTTAAGTGGCATCCATAATATTAGTTCATTTGATCACCGAACTATATTCTATGGCTATTCAATCAAATTTGTGCCAAGCAGGTGCTATATATATTTATAAAATACGGTAACGGGAAATATTCAAGAATATCCTCATTCAGATGCATACTTTTTGAGTAATGTTTTTAACGGAGACTTAGAGATGACCTCGCATGGTTCTATATTTATGTAAGGTTTGAAATGGGTGGTTCTCTCCTTGAATTTAAGTGGCATCCATAATATTAGTTCATTTGATCACCGAACCATATTCTATGGCTATTCAATCGAACTTGTGCCAAGCAGGTGCTATATATATTTATAAAATACGGTAACGGGAAATATTCAAGAATATCCTCATTCAGATGCATACTTTTTGAGTAATGTTTTTAACGAAGACTTAGAGATGACCTCGCATGGTTCTAGATCTGATAAAGTTATGCAAACTATGAACCCAACCATACCAACTGTCACGCTCTCAATCCAAACAAGATTCAAGTTCAAGTCATTATGAGCTTTCTTCTATATACTCAAGCCGAAACTATATATCATCAACATTGTAATAAATTTGGCTCTGAGACGACGCATGTAAATAGGCACCTCTTGTGAGCATACCATATCTCAAGACACTTTTCGAATCGGATCATCATTTTTACTTGTCACTTTTTAACTGGCTCAAAACACACCCACCCACACACATTTGTTCTTGTAGACATAAGGATTAATCGATGCCCACAGACGCATCCACAAATTAAGAACCCGGATCATTGCTTGATGGGACCCATGATTTTCGCCTCGTGTAGACACGACAACCCCTAGCAAAAAAAAAACGTATCCGGAGACGAGTCCAGAAACATGGGATCGGGCACAAGAATCATTTCTAAACGGATCATCATTTGTACTTGTCACTTTTGAACCCGGCTCGAAACACGCACAGGCACAGGCGCACACACAGACACGCAACAGTTGTTCTGGTAGACATAAGGATTAGTCGATGCCTTCACAATCGTTGACGGGAAAAAGAGAGTATCCGAGACAAGTCCAAACCATGGATCGGATCGGATCGGATCAGGTACGAGAATCCGAGACAAGAACCCAAAATTTAAAAAAAAAAAAAAATCTTGTTGGGGGAGACTTTAGGATTGGTATGGACAAAACTAGCCCAGCCACACAGACACAGACAACGCCCAACCGCCAAGTAGAAGAAGAAACTCAGTCAAGACTGCAGACGAAATAATATTTATTGTATTGTATTAATTTTATCGCCATCGCCATCGCCATAGCTACCATCAATCACCATTACGTATTATTGAGAGCTCTCTACTCATACATATATCATATATGTATGTATATACACACCAATATCCCCACCACACAAGCAAAAAAAAAAGCTTTTCTGAGGAATTCAAAGCTCAACAAAGGAATAATTTCTTTGCTGGTGAGAGATGTCTCCCCCCCTCCCCCCCCTCTGTGGTCTCTCTCTCTTTTCTCTTTTCTTTTTTCTTTTTCTTCCTTAGATCTGTTCTTGGACATATAAGAACATCCCATGTTTTCGGAAATCTTCTTGTAGCTTATTCAGTTGTGTATGCGAATTTTTTGGGCTTTTCATGCTCCCTGAAATCTATGAGTAACAATTCCATTTCTGCTCTTCTTTACATCTTTATAGTCCTTGAAACTCACCATGTTTTCTGAATTCTATGTCTAATCTCTCTGATATTTTTTTTTCCCCCATGCTTTTTCTGAAACGTTATATGCAGTCTTGAATCTTTCTACTCTTACTTATGGTCTTACCACTACTCAATTCCACAGCTGCTCCGGTAAAAATATTTCACCCTGTTGTATGAAATCTTTGGTTCTTATTTATGCTCCTGCCTTTGTCCTTTGTCTATCTGAATTGGGATTTGTGAAATCTCAGTAATTTCTTTTGTGAACTGGCTTCTCCACTCTTGCAGAATCTTTATGTGTCTTTAATTCATACTTAGGCTTACAGATGCATTATTTACTGAAATATTCGTATGCATTTTGTGAAATATGTATATGGATCAATAAGAACCGTAATATATTCTAAAACCTTTTTTTTTGGTATATAATCGTCTGTTCTTCCCAGGTCTGAATGCTGGGCCTCTCATGCTTTAGATCCCAAAATACTTTGAAATCGATTTGTGGCTCGGTCTTGGACTGCAAAAATTCCTGTTTACAGAGGAAATCCAGCTCCTTTTCGCTTTCATCAACCGTCATTTCACACAAGTATTATTGTTCCCAACCATCATCGAACTTCATTTCCTTCTTTAACACAGCAAATCATTTATCAAAAGTGATTCACACTTCGGCAACGATGGGGTCCTTGGATGATGTTTCGGAGCAACTCCAATACCCATTCGCTAAACGAGATGCATCAATCGTGGATGACTACCATGGCACAATAGTTCCTGATCCTTATCGCTGGCATGTTTTCAAAATCTTCTCTATATATCCTGCATAAATCCACAAGATCTTGCATATAATGGAGAGAGACGTGATTATGTAGGTAGAAAATTAAAGCTTTCAAATTCGTCTATAAATGGCTTGCATAGATTCGGAAGATTTTGCATATAATAGAGAGATATATAAGTATATTGCAAGAAGCAGTTAACGGGAGGGCAGAAAATCATGCATATTATAGAGTGCTATTATGCATCTTACATATCTACTCAAATTTAACCAGGAAATTTTTCTGTGTCTCTCATATTGTGTAGTATATGAGTATCTTCTCAATTTTAAGGCATTGCATGTTATGAAAAATTCAAAGGAAAAATAAATCAATAAATTTCAAGAAAGAAACAAGATGTTATAAGGTGCTTACATGTCTCCACTATATGCAGGATCTTGCAAAATCTCTTTGATTCTTTAAACCAGGAAATGAATAAAAAAGCTCATTTTTACTAAGAAGTTCCTCTAAATCTTGCATATTATGGAATCATGTTAAGTACATTCTAAATCAATGTGAAGGAAACCCAAAAATCAAATAAGGAAAGCCCAAGTTTAAACTAGAAGATTCACAAGAGCTTGCATATTATGGGCAGACTATCTGCAACGTCGTTATCTTTAGAACTGACAAGAAGACTTCATTGTGCTGCTCTTTGAATCCCTCAGTAATGTGTTAATAAACCCTTGGAGCTCCAAGATTTTCGAGATTGGCACCAAGAAAGGAAATTTAAGGGAATTCCAAATAATTAAAAAATGAAGCGAAATTTTAATCAAGAAGCTCCAAAATATCTTGCACATATTGGAGGAATATGTATTATCTAGGAATCAAATTTGAAGGAAAGAAAAGGTGAAAAGTGATTAAAGAAACCTCATTTTTCATCTCAAAAGTTGGATTTTCATCAAGAAATTTGAGCTTTAAACCAGTTCTTTCAGCAATGTTTATTTATCCTTGTCCTAACAGCTTGAAGCCGACTCAATTTGGTTTCTAGACAACTGAACGGACTTATTTATGCAAGATATAATGTTTTGGCGACACTGAAATTTTGAGGAATCATTTTCTAGCATTAAGTGATATTTGAAACTGATTTGGACAGGTTAGAGGATCCAGATGCCGAAGATGTGAAACAATTTATTGAAGAACAGAGAACATTGACACACTCAATACTTAAGACATGCGATCTAAAAGAAAAGCTGAGAGAACGAACCACAGCGCTCTATGATTATCCGAAATATGATTGCCCTTTCAAAAGGGGCGAGAAGTACTTCTACTCTCACAATACAGGATTGCAAGCACAAAGCGTTTTGTACATCCAGGTTCGTGAACCAACATCTAAATTTTGTGCTAGAAAAAGTTAAGATCAAGATTAGTGTCTGGTTGTGAATAGTGACTTCTAAAAACATTGGTAAGAGTGAAACTATGTAGGAAAGGTGAGAGGTGTAATACCTCATTCAACTGATATTATTCGAGCTTCAATAGTTTTTACTGTTATTGTGATAGAGTCTGTTTGGATGCCGTTTGGAATAGATCCAAACTCTTAGTTTGCATTCAGGTGCCATAGCTCATGCATCCAAACATGTACATTTGGAAATATTCCAAAATTCAAACATAGGAAAAGAAAACCTATGTTTCATATCTCAGAAGTGAATTGATCATTTGACAACATATATCTGATATATTGAAACTATTCCACATATGGTTAAATGTTGATACCATATTAAGATAATGTACATTATATGTGTTCTTTTTCTTACTCTTGGCCACTTATTAAATGTTATGTAAACGCAGACATAATAAAAACATTGTAGATCTTCTGAAATCATTGAAGCTATAAAATATATTAATGGAAGAGGAACACTAGGCAGACAAACACATTGACATCCTTCATTGATCCATTTTGTTAGAATTTAATGGGATTTAATTCTAACGCTTCTTGTTGTGATACTTAACTTTATTTTTACTGTCTAATCTGCAATTTCCTAGCTAAGATTAACGTACGCTATTTTATTTGTTGACAACTTATGCGTTTATAAGGCTGTTGGGTATCTAATAACAGGATTCTCTGGATGCAAAAGCAGAAGTTTTGCTGGATCCAAATAAGCTTAGTGATGATGGAACTGTTGCATTATCAACTTTAGCTTTCAGTGAGAATGCTGAATTTATGGCAGTTGGCCTTAGTTCTAGTGGAAGTGACTGGATGAGTATAAAAGTGATGCGAGTAACCGATAAATCATGGGAACCAGACGTGCTCTCCTGGGTACATTCTAACACTAAATGTATTATTATCAGCCAGAAGTCAGTGAGTATGTCTTATCTATGTGCATGTTGTGTTTTGCAGGTAAAATTTTCTTCGATTGCTTGGACCCATGATCATAAAGGATTCTTCTATTGCCGATATCCTGCACCAAAGTAAGCGTGTGGTTTTCAATAAAAAGCTACATATTGATAAAGCAACGTTTTTCCTTGTCATGTTACCTTCTTTGGCTTTGATATTCTAAAGATTTAGCAGTGTGTGCTACAAATTATACCTTCAAACTCAACAAATGTTTCCATCTCTTCAATGCCTCTCACACACACACACATGCCAGTAAAAGATCTAATTAAAGCATAGAACTAATTAAGTACTTGCAAGGACTATCATTATCTGGAACTTCTCAAGTAATTCAACCTGTAGATGACCTTTAAATAATGGGAATCGACCCGCCACATTGGTCGTAAAATTGGTCATGTGAACTTCTGTTCTATGGTCGACTTTCCAGTAGACAACATTCCAATATTTTTGAAGGGCGTTTAAGCACCATGCTATTCCACTTGCAACTTTATACAACATTCTTTTGTGGGTTTGCAATATTCATCTCATGTTGAGGTTCTTACTAGTATATAAGGTTATTACTAAAGCAAAAATATTACGTTTAAATCATTGATTACTTTGTTTTTGGTGGTTGAATTTAGTTGGAGTGTCATTCTTTCCTTGTAATTTTCGATTCCAGCGTCAACGCCGATGCGGGCACAGAAACTAATATCAACCTCAACCATCAACTTTACTACCATTTCCTGGGTACCGATCAAGCAGAAGATATCCTTTGCTGGAAGGACCCAACAAATCCAAAGTGGATCTTTGATGCATCAGTTACTGACGATGGGAAGGTGATCTATTTAAGCTGACTTTTTTTATTGATATATGGGTTCTAAAGTTTCAGCACATTTATACAGTCTTGGGTCAAATATTTATTAAAAACGTTCTTGTTTCACCATTACAGTACGTGATAGTCTCCATCACCGAAGGTTGTGACCCTGTTAACAGGTTGTATTATTGTGTTTTGTCATCACTTCCACATGGATTGCTTGGTTTCAAAGGTTCCAATAAATTGATTCCACTAGAAAAGCTCATTGACAACTTTGATGCACAATATTCCTACGTTGCAAATGATGGCGCATTATTCACTTTCCATACAAATAAAGATTCCCCGCGATACAAGCTTGTTCGAGTCAATATTCAAAATCCAGATGTATGGACAGATATCATCCCGGAATCTGAGAAAGATGTTCTTGAGTCGGCCAATTGTGTCAATGGAAGACATCTTATCGTTTGTTATCTTAGTGATGTGAAGTATGTAGTGCAGATTCGGGATTTTGAGACTGGAGATCTATTGCAACAACTGCCTCTTGAAATTGGTTCAGTATCTGCTGTTTCTGGTAAAAGAAAAGACAAAGAGGTATTTATCAGTTTTACGAGTTTCTTAACTCCTGGCATAATTTATCGATGCAACTTGGAAGAGGCGCAGCTACAGCTCCAAGTGTTTAGAGAAATCAACGTGAAAGATTTTGATAGAACGGATTTCAAAACATCACAGGTTAGTTCAACTTTTTTACCTTGGATTATCTCATTTGTTAGTTTTCTGGGATATGCAATGAGGTGATATTGTCTTGTTACAGATCTTTGAATGCTCTATATTGGAAATCTCTGTGCTTTTTAGTAAAATGTGTGAGGATTGACTACAATTTTCACACATGTACTTTTTCTCTGAATCTGTCTAAACTACAATGTAGATATTTTCCAAGATTAATGTTAAAGAGTATGCATTTTATAGAATGTCCGAAATCTATCAGGGAGACATTTACAAGATCAATTCTCAAAAATTATGAATCTGGTTTGCCTACAACCCTGAATGTGGCATCTTTGTCTGATTTCTAAATTGCTTTGCAAGGATAAGATCTATCTTAGAATAAGTGTTGTTATTGTTAGAATCATTCTTAAACGTTGTTTTCAAGTTGTGTGGTAAATCCATTTTTCACCAGAAATATCTATCTCCATTCCAAATGCACACACTTGTTTTCAAGCAATGCATTATATTACCTGTTAATAATATGTCAAATTAGAATTCAAAAGATAGGGCATAAATGTGCTCACCGATGTCTTGAGAGGCATGATAAACGTAAACTGATTGTTGGGAGTGAAAACCTAAATAATCAATATGGATTGGAACCTGATTGCCAAGATTCTGCTGATTTCGAGTTGCTCATATTGTCCATAAAGCTGAGTATCCACACGCACACACACACATAAAAATACACATATACATCTGTATACATGTGATATTCTTCGCAATCTTTGTTTTCCATGAAGCATTCATTCAGCTGATCTTTTGGTGTCGTGCCAGGTATTCGTGGCAAGTAAGGATGGGACAAAGATACCAATGTTTATAGTTTCTAAAAAAGCCATAACACTCAATGGTGAAAACCCTGTTTTACTGTACGGCTATGGAGGCTTCAATATAAACATAACACCGTCATTCAGTGTTTCACGGATTGTATTTGCCCGCCACTGTGGGGGTGTCTTAGCATTTGCAAACATACGAGGAGGTGGTGAATATGGTGAAGAATGGCACAAGGCAGGCTCACTAGGGAATAAGCAGAACTGTTTC
>NW_028231390.1:0-13403 GCF_043228905.1 Azolla caroliniana | reverse complement strand
ACCGGGTCTGCTTCATCCAGATCTCGCCGGTTTTCTTTATCCGGTTCTTACCGGGTCCTCCTTACCGGTCCTCTTCGTTCATTTCTCACCGACTCTCACCAGCCTTTTTCATCCGGCTCTTGCTGGGTCTCCTTACCGGGTTCGGTCCTTACCGGTTCCTCCTTCCGGTTCGCATTGGGTCTTTCTTGCCGATTCCTCCTTGTCCCATTCAGAAGGACCAAAATGCAATTTTCATGTAGTGTGCGAATTACACTACGACACTCGCCCCCTCCAAACCCGCACATCCTCCGGTATGTGCCGAAGTTGTCGGTGATTGTTAGTCTCGTTGTCGGTTCTGTTCGGTTGCAGGTTTCTTGTAATTCTCCTTTACTCGTAGTACCCTTCGTTTCGCTTGCTATGTCGACTTTGTCTCTCCATTTTGAGTATATACATTCTTTCCACCCGAACCATTGTCGCCATCCGATCCACCATATTCTTCTTTCATTCTTTGAATTGCCATGATCGGCTGTGATGGCTCCTTGTGCTCTTCTTGTGCAGGTGACATGCTTTCCACTTCGTCCACCTTTGTCATATAATCTCGTGTTAGAATTGACAATCTTCATGATAAAGCCCTCCTTTGTCGCGATCTCATCCTTGGTAACACCCTTCAAATTTGGTTGGCCCGCTTGGTCCTTGTCATCCTTTGTAGTGCACCTACTTGGCCTCTTCCTTGTCTTTATCATCCTGGATCTCTCCGACCTCCGGTTGAGTCGGATAAGCTTCTTTCTATATTGGTGTCGTCTGATCATCTTTCGGTTAGATCGGCTTCCATTTCGATTCATATTTGTCCGAATCGGAATCGGTTGATCGGTTTTTACCAATTCGGCCCCCTTTCAAGTCGGTTTCAACCGATCGGTTTCCGTCTGGATTTTCTTTCATTTCTTTGTTTTCACCGGTCTCGACCGGTTTGATTTCCAGAACTTCTTTCCGGATCGGTGTCGTTCGATCAGCTTCCGGTTGGAATGATTTCCGTCCGCGTCGAACTCTCGGATTTTTCCCGAATCCACTTCCGCTTGCTTTAGCTTTCTTTTAGACCGGAATTCTGACCTGATGATCTTCCATCCGAACCCACTTCCCATTTTACATTCTTTACTCCCACCTCCCGTCTCTCCGGTCTCACGTTGGTTCTCGGACACAACCGCCGAAGTCTCTAGAATTAGTGGGCAGAAATCCACGGTATTATCGTCCTCCGTTGTTTCACCTATAGCCACCTTCTCGGCTATCTCTCCATCGTATGCATTGGCTTCGACCTTTGTTTTCTCTCCGCCACCTTCCGTCTCTTCAGTCTCACGTTGCCTTTCAGACGCAACCGCCGGAGTCTCTAGAATTAGTGATGGGAAAGTCTTGATATGGTCATCCGACATTGATTTGTCCATAGCCACCTCCGATTCGATGTAATCTTTTGCGGCGACCTCCTTAATCAAGTCTGCCTCGCACTCTTTATCTCCATCAATTATGAAAGCATCTATTATGCTTAACTCTTTCTCATCCGATGTCTCGAACACTCGTATCCCAAAATCTTCTTCTACACTTGAAGTGGTGTTCGCCACTCTTAGTCTATTGGCCTTATCCTTCGCCGTCGTTCTTTTGCAAGACAAGAGGGTAGCTTGTTCTACACCCTCTCCCGTGGTACCTTCGTATTGTATTTCGGCCTTCATGTCGGCTACATCGTTTGTCCTCAATTGACCATCCTTCATGAGCCATGTGGTTGTTGACAAGATTCTCATCTTCCTCTCATCATGTGTCCAGCATACCCTTTCAACTTCAACCCAATCCTCGGTAAGACCATTTGCACCGTCATCGTCTTCGAGTTTGATCCCGATGTCCATGATTTCTTTCCGATTGATCGACTTCACGAACATTAGGACATTATCCATCCCCACCAATCGTTCTTCCCGCTCTGAGAGTTGAGCAAAACGATACTCAAACTCTAAGAATGCTAGTGTTGCACTTCGGTGGGTCTTCTCCGATGCCACCCATTCATTGAACTCTCGCCGATCTCGTCCCTTCGATCTCTCGTAGTCATATGCCTCTCGTAAAGCTTCTTCAAAGGACCCCCATGTTGGGTTTTGTTGCCGTATCTTGTAGATTCTCTCTTGTAACCCATCCGTGGTTACCCGGCTGAAGGATATCACTTGCAATCCTTTCGGTCTCCCACATCGCATCATCTCTGCCTTGTAGTCACATAGATAGCATGACACATCCTTTCCATTGATTCCCCATTTCATCGTAGAAGCCACTCTACTACCGCCTTCATCTCCGACATCGCACGTTGTTCTTGTTGCATTCGCTCAATCATCATCATCATTATGGTCATCGCCTCTTGTTGATTCTCCATCTCTTTGCCACCCGTCTTCACGTCAGGTTCACCACTTGTGTCGTGCCTTTCGGCTCCAGATCATTGCGTGAGTCGGGTGGGAACCACTGAGGTTTTGGACTCGGAGAAAGAAGAATACAATATAAGGCTAGTTATGAATAGGTAGAAAGATAGGTAAGTTATGAATCTCGTGAATCCCATGAGTTTAGTGTATTTAATCAATATTTAGATAGTAAGAGACAATTTTGATCACAAATTCGTGAATCCCAAGAATATATTATATTAATTGGTGTTTTAGGAAATATATCCAATTTCCAAGTATTTCACCCCCTATTACATTGTGCTCCTCATCCTTATATAGTGATGATAGAGTCTTCACAATCCATGTTTTTTCTCTAACTATAGACTATATGCTTTATCTAACATGCTTTTTCTAACTTTAGTTTTCATGCACACTCCATGTGCATGATTAGCTTTCTATCCCATCTTTTCTTTTAACTCGAGTGTGTATGTATGAGTAACTTTTTGTACTGGTGCATATCTAGAATATTTACATGGGATAAAGTTTAGTATAACTTTAAAATTCATAATATGCTAGTATAGTGGTAAGGCTTAATATTATTAACATGGAGGTGCAAGGTTTGAATCTTGCCCTATGCATGTAACAATCTTTTCTTTTACTTACAAATTTGTCTCTTCATCCGGTGAGAGACTCTCACCGGCCTTCTTCATCCGGTTCTCGCCGGTTTTCTTTATCCGGTTCTTACCAAGTCCTCCTTACCGGTCCTCTTCGCTCGTTTCTCACCGACTCTCACCGGCCTTTTTCATCCGGCTCTTGTTGGGTCTCCTTACCGGGTTCAGTCCTTACCGGTTCCTCCTTCCGGTTCGCACTAGGTCTTTCTTGCCGATTCTTCCTTGTCCCATTCGGAAGGACCAAAATGCAATTTTCATGTAGTGTGTGAATTACACTACGACAACGGAGGTACCAGAGCGGGAATACATGCACGAAGATGAGTTGTGGGTCCAAGCGATCTCATGTAGAAGGCCAGAGAGGGATCCTCCACACTGGTTCTGGAGACCTTGGCAATTCGGTCGTCATGGCAGCATAAGACCAAGGAGAAGGTAGGCGATGGCGAGGGACAAAGGCGCTGGAGGTCAGTGCGGAACGAGAATCGGGACGACGCGAAGGTCGACAGAGGCCAAGCGGGCCATCACGGGTGCTCCTCGGATGGAGGACACTGCGTATCCGAAGGAACGAGAAGCGTGAATGCAGTCGAAAGAAGGGCCAACAGGGAAGCACGCAGACCACGGGATCACTGTGAATGACCTAACGACGGGTCAAACGAGCCTACGAAGAGGCAAGTGCGGAGAAGGAACCGGAGCCGACGATTCAAACCAGCAAGGCCAACACGACAGCCAAAATGTAGATTACGGAAGACGGGTTCCTCACCGGCCGGAATCTCTCACCCTTCTCCGAACTTGGCACGTACCGGTGGACGTGTGGTTTGGTGGGGGCGGATGTAGTGAAGATTCCGGGTCACGGTGAGAAACCAGGAAATATTGGAAACATCGGCAAAGTGCATCATGTGCACTTACCCTTGTATAAACATGTGAATAATAGGGGTGCCCTTATGGTGCCGAGAAGGAGTTAAATCGGGACAGAGGATCCCATGTAAATCGGGATTTATCCCACATTGTTATGCATCCCTCTCCTTGTTCTATAAAAGGAACGAAGGGTCCCTTGTAGAGGGGTTGCCCATTTTGAATTGGGAGGGTATACCATTAGATTTAGGGTAGTTCTTGGTCTTAATCTTTCTCTTATTCTCTTAAGGTTTGTACTTTGGTCTTTTCTCCCTACTTTGTTTTAGGGTGTTATCTTGGTAGCTTTCTTCTTCTTCTTCTTACTTTCATGTTTTCGGTTAGGGTTCTTCGACTTCTTCTTCTCCTTCGTGTCTATTTAGGGTTGAGTCCGGTGAAGAGCTTGTATGTTCAGTGGGGTTTGCTTCTACTTGGTCTCCTGTGCAAGACCCCACTCGGCGCGACGAGCCCGAGAGCTCCCCGATCGGCGACTTGGCAGTAGACGGCTGTTGTAACCTAACCTACCTTGGTCCGGCTCGAAGCCGGAGTTGTATCTTGCTCTTGTAATTATATATAACAGGTTATGCATATTTGTGTCTTTGTTGGTGTCGGATGCGTTTCTTTCCCTTTGTTTTTGTACATAAGGGCGTGAGTTAGGCCAATGTTGCGTGCGTGCGTGGTCTCTCTCTCTCTCTCTCTCTCTATCCATCTCGCCCTCTTTTCTGATTTAGTAGCCTCCTGTACCCAAACCGGTAATGATCCGGTTTTGTGCTACTCTGGTGCGGTCGATCACGGAGGGAATTAGTCTCCCAGTACCCTCTACTCCCTAGTCCAAGACCCCCGCGGTCCCACCTTGGATCTTACACGTACTCGCGGAATATCGCGACAACGATTACAAAGGCAACTACCTCGTTCTAACTTTTCAATAATGATCAACTACTATTTACTAAAGTTTTCCCTAGTTGCTTATAAACAAAAGCAACTTTCTGGCTATTTACATGTATAGCCCCCAAGAGGCATTTTAGACTATTTACAATTATAGTCTTCCGAATAAATTTCAATTTCAATGCCGGTTTTTATTTCAATTTCGGCCTCGGTCGAATTACCCTTGTGTCCTTGATTTCGGTTTTGGCCTTGGCCGAGTTACTCACCAAATCGGTTCTTCTCTTCCCATCCAGAGGAACCTATTTCCCAACATTCATAGCCATCTCTAACTCCTTAGACTCAATGTCGTTGTCCATGGCTATGTCCTTGTCACGTGCATCAGCTCTCATCTTCGCTTCCTCGTCGCCACCTTCCATCTCTTGGGTATCATGTTGTTTCTCAGACGCAACTGCCCAAGTCTATGGAACAAGTGTGGAGGATTCCATATGCCTTTGGTCGATCTCCTTTGCTGTGTTGTCCATTGCCACCTCCTTGATGTCGTTTTTCGTGGTTACCTCCTCAATCACGCCGTCCTCGTACTCTTTATCCTCCTTCATCATTTCAGCTTCTATTAGGCTTGCTCCTTCATCACCCAATGTTTTAAACACGATGTGTGGTCCGAAACATTTGTCCTCCCTTGAAGTGGCATTCACCATCCTCGAGTCATCGGCCTCATCCTTGGCCATCGTTTCTCCACAAGATGAGAAGATGGAGTGTTCCACACCTTCTACGTCATACTATCGCACTAAACCTTGGCCGTCATATCAACCGCATCATTAATCCCCGTTTGTTGGGAGGTCTCTTCTTCCTCAATCATCATTTACCTCCAATTTGGCTCCATTTTAAGCTTATCTTCAACCTCGACTTGCACCTTTATGTTCTCAAATGCTTCTCTCATTAAGGCTTCTATGTTCAGTGTCGTTGAATTTTCCCTCTTTGAGCTCTCTTCCTTCGGTGGTGTAGTGTTGCCACATCTTATCCTCCTTTGATCATCCCTCATGGACAGTGACATTGTCGACAAGATTCCCATCTTCCTTTAACATGTCGTTGGCATACGCTTTTCACTTCGGCCCAATTTTCGGTGAGGCCATTCAGACCATCGTCATCCTCGAGTTGGATTCCAATGGCCTTCCTTTCCTTCCGATAAATCGACTTTACAAACATTAAGACTTTATTTGCCTTCACCAATCCTTGATCCTACTCCGAGAGTTGAGCAAAGCGACACTCAAACTCAACGAATGCATGCATAGCACTCTGGTGGGTCTTCATCGTATAGACCTCGTCCCTTCGACTCTTCATAACCATATGCCTCTTGTAAAGCTTCTTTGAAGGACACCCATGAATCATGAGCTTTTTGACGCTCGACAAAAGTACTCCAGCCTCATTGCTTCGTTCACATCTCTCGAATCCATCTCGGCATTGTAGGCCCTTACAAAATTTTGCACTTCACCCCCATGGAATTATCTGATTCACTGAGCACACTGTCGACGGATTGTTGGGTCGCATCTCCTCTTTTCCCTTTTCTTGAAAATTCTATCGTTTTTGACATTGCTTTCATGAGATATTCTTCGTTCAGCTTCATCCTCCCCTACCTCTCTTCATGCCGGGTTCACCAAATGATGTTGTGAAGATTCGCGCGCAGTTGTGCTTTCGTTGAGCGGGACCACCGGGGTCTTGGACTAGGGAGGACGTTCACAAATTTCTCCAAAAGATGACGATGTGAACATAAGAGTCAAGGAAACCAATGTCACACTTGAAAAGAACAAAGATTTTTATATTTGAGAAGAAGAATAAGAAGAATACTATATGATTGATGATGATGATCTCCAAATTGAAACCCCCCTTACACAAGCCCAACTAGAGGCTTTTATAGGTCTCTCCATGATTGTGACATTTTTATACGTTTGTTTCCTATGGAATACTGAATATGATAAGAAAATATACAAAATCAATTGTCTCTTACCTTGGAGGTGTAAGGTTCAAATGTCAATAGGCCCTATGTTTATTGTCTCTTACCTTGGAGGTGTAAGGTAAGAGACAATACTTGCACCCCTTTATACGTACTCAATGTCATTAGGCCCTATGTTTATTTATTATTGATTTATTTTCATTTACACAAGTATTTGTAAAATATGTGTGTATCCTCACTTTTTCACTTTTTGTCGCACTAAACACACCACATCCCGATAGTGGCGAAGGTCAAAGAAGAAATTGATAAACTCCCCCGAGTTGGGTTCATTCGGCCCGTAAAACGTGTCACGTGGCTTAGCCCAATCATCATCGTTCCGAAGACAAATGGAAAAATTCGGGTGTATGTCGATTATCGGAAATTGAATGCAGAAACAATTACTAACGCATTTTCCCAAGTGCTTTTACGGATGACGTATTGGACGTAGTGGCAAGCCACGAGAGGTACAACTTTTTGGATGGGTTCAGTGGATACAATCAGATTTGAATCCACCCCGAGGACCAAGAAAAGACAACATTCGTGACTGAGTGGGGTGTTTTTGCGGCTAGGATGACAAGCTGCACAACATGCTTTGGGCTTATCACACTACATTCAAGACTAGAATTAAGTTCACGCTTTTTCGGTTGGCATTCGGATTAGAAGCCTTCTTGCCGATAGAATTCCAAGTGCAAGCTTACGTGTGCAGATTTCGGAACGACTCCCCAAAACCGAGTCAGAACAGAAACAACTCAAACAACTACTCGAACTTGGAGAAGATCGGCTTGCTAGTATAAACTATCTGGAGCACAGTCAATTGTGGCATAAAGTGCTTGTCGATCTTCATTGAAAAGGGAACGAGAAATTATTTGAAATCGGCAAGGTAGTTTTGGCTTTTCAAACTCGGCTCGGCTCAATTCCGGGGATGCTCCGGTTTTGAGGGACAAGTCCGTTCTAGATTATCGACAAGTTAAACGACACCTTTCAACTCGAGACATTAGCTGGAGAAATCATGTTGAAATGGGTCAACGGGTTCTGATTGAAGCTATACCTCTGCCATACTCGAACCAACCCATTTTCGGACAAATTACACGACCACGGTCAGCCCGAGGTAGGTGACACCGCAGCTGACGGGGGCACGTCGCCCCAATTACGGTAACCACCCCACCTATCCGAATATGTACATTCATTGTATATTAAGTGCGAAAAAAAGGCCCACTAATTTGAGTATTAAAGAGCATGCACACCTAGCAAGGAAAAGAAAGTACAGATAATTTCCGACGCATGGAATTAATGGAAGGAATGACAGGGAAGATTTTGAATCTAGGGCACAAGGCCGCACATCGAGAACAACATCATCTATAAAAAGCAGTTCTACATAGGCCTAGCATTCACTTACACATAGAAGCACTTAGCCTTCAAGCTTTCTCCTTGAGCTCTTGACCTTCTCGCTCTTTATAGAGAACCTTCCTCTCTATTCCTTACTCTCAATCTCCCGAGCCCAACATGTCGCTTGAAGTCTCCATGTAGCTCTAGACCTGGCTGAGCATGCACAACCTAGTTGGATACTTGAGATTTACAGACACACCGCCCCACCTTGACGCCCAAGAAATCGGCTTGTGGTTGCACCCCGACACCATCACAAGTGACCAGATATGGTCGGTGTTGGGTCTGAAACAAAGGGGCCATCACGATATCGAGGTTCCACCCCAACATGTCCTTGAAGCCCATTTCGGGGATTACTCCGTCTTGGCCAAGGCCTATCGCACACAGGGCGGGCCGAACGCTTTTTTGGAGATGTGGTCAATCCCAATGGCAAAGCCCTAACAAACCTAGCATAGCCCTCAATAGGAACTCTAGGAGGAGACCAAGAAACCTTTGGTCGAAAACAAGACACAACCCTCTTGAGATCGACCTAAATAGCCAAGAAAAGATTCAGCAAACACACAAAAGGCGTTCACACAACCGAGCCTCGTTAAGAAGCGTCGCCGGCTACAAAGGCGTAGTGAGGATAATTGCAGATCGTCGTCGTCCCCAATAAGACCATAGCCGTTGCCAAGGACGAGGCTCTATCCTTGACAGGGAATGTAGAACAGGGCCAAGCCTCTCGAATTTCAGACAATGAAGTGATGGCTTTCCCAAATCTACCAGTCGAAGCTTTCCAGCTAGGAGGCATTTTGCGGAACGGCACTTCATACGAGCTCATCGACTTCCTCACTCGACTCCAAGTAGTAGTCGTCACATGCATGGCCGAAGAGCATGCCAATAGGCAGATGGTTCAGCGGGCCATCGCAGGAGAGCTTGAATCGGACAAGGACATGGCTCTATAGAAAATCGGCTGAAAATGGCAAAAGAGGAGTAACCACCTCCTCATCGAACTACCCAAGTTGGGCTTTGATAGAAGCTTACAAGGAATTGATCCACAGGACCCGCATGGCCAAAGATATGGCTATCAGTAGCAAAGAGGCGCACAAGTAGGCCAAGATGCAAACGGAGCTTTGGTAGGCTTCCGAAGGAAAAAATAACAAGTTTCAGCGTCAGGTCGGAGCAAGCGAAGAGAATGGCCAGGCTGAACAACCCGCGCTCCCCACTTCAGGCCACAATACATCTATGCCCTTCCCAGATTTAGTCGTCGCCAAACCCACCTCCGCTACCGGCCTTCCCCAAGCCAAAACTCAGCTACCAAAGGTTACCATGCCTCTACCCCTCCCCAAGTCTGTCGTCGTCAAGCCCACCTCGGCTACCCTCCTTCCCCAAGCCAAAACTCTGCTACCAGATATTACCACGCCTCTACCCCCTCCCCGAATCCATCGTCGCCGAACCCACCTCGGTTACCCTCCTTCCCTAGACCGAAACTCCGTTACCGGTGGCAACCACTCCACGCCCCACAACTGTCGACATAATAGTCCCTACTGAGGACCTAGCCGTGCAAACAGTGATGGCCACAAAGGCAAAAGAACATTACATTGAGGTCCTTGCCGAACTCAAGCACCTCCGAGCAACTTGTTGAGAAACCGGTCCTTCTTGATGGGAAGAGAATGAACAAAATCAGATGGAGTCTATGAGTGTTTCGGCCGAGGTCGAAACCGAAATCGGGAGACCATATATGTAAATAGTCTAAATGTGCCTTTGTGGGATATGTATGTCAATAGCCAGAAAGTTGTGTATTTATAAATACAACTAGGGAAAAATTTATGTGTAGTTGACTCATTATAGTTGTAAGTAGTTACTATGAGTAGTGGCCTGTGTAACTAGTAAGAGAGAGGGAGAGAGAGGGAGTGAGATTAGAAACTCTTCAGTCGTCCAGCTGACAAAGGAGAACTCATAGGTCGTTGCTTTAAGATTCTCACTATTGTATTTCCTCTCAATTATAGTGATTCTGTTTCTTAGGGTTTGTTGACCCCTGTGGTTTTTTCCTTTCGGGTTTTCCATGTAAAAGATCTTGTGTCTCTGTATCTTCTCATTTTCAGTCTTATGTTTTTCATTTTCTCGTCTAAGTACTATCTCTCTCAATTCTTTGCACCCGAACATATATACGAGGAACTGGTTGTAGCCGATTACGATCCCGACACAACCCTCCAAACGGCTTAACACCAAGAGGTTGAATTGCAAACACAATTCAACACAATTCAACACAATCTTGCAGTTCACTAAAGCCATGTAGCATCGGAGGTGCAAGGAGCAGAACGCCTACACAAGCAACAACGAAATACGGAACAAGCCCTGCGTGCTAAAGAGGAAGTGCATACCACAGTCTTGCGGGCTCTCACTGACCGAATGGCAGGTGTCATAAAGACAGTTCAAGCCGTCTTTCAACAATCGTTGCAAGATACAATCGTCACTCATAAGGAGGCCCTCTAGGATGCCTAGAAGAGATACGAGAAACTAGAGACAAAGAACGACATACTGGTGATCGAATTCAACAAATTTCACCAATAGCTGCTTGACCTTTGAATCCATGATCGGCTATAACGTGACAAAATGGCAAGGTATCGTCAGGAACTCCACGCCATCGAACAGGCAGAGCATGAGCTAGTACGCCAACTCAAGGTTGAACATGCTTACTACACCGCCCAAGTCAATACAATGTGAGCTCAAATGGAGGAGATGTACGCTCAACACGCCAGATTTGAAAGCGACTTACAGGAATGCCAAGTGAAGAGCGAGATGGAAAAAACGCAGATTAAAGTTCTAATCTTCAAACACCGACTATGATTGTACTCCCAGGTTACTTACCCTCTCTAGAGGATGGAACATGTGGTCAGCACAAGCAATCGAATTGCAAATTTTTTGGGCCAACCACGACAATCAACAAAAAGAGGGTCGTGGATATTTCAAGCTGGACAAAAGTAGAGTCCTAATGCTCCGAAAAGACTTGACAGAGCAAATCGCCTCTCTCACCTAGACCCATAGCGAGGCAATCAAAAAATTACTACAGGAGGAGACGAATCACCAGCCAAATGAACAAGAGGTAGTGATGGCCAAACCATCACACAAGACCATCTTGGAAAATGAGATAAGGGAAGAACAAGAGCAAAGGGTCAATCTCTTGGCCGACCTCAAACGGGATGAGTCGGAGTCAAATACATATATACTTTGTGGGTCATCTTTGTGTCTGTCTCAATTTGATTTATCTTTTCCTACATATGTTCGGTATATAGGATGTTAACTACCCATCGGTTGTAGTTGATTCTCGGAGTGTCAATATCAATTGTCGTAAACGATCTAACCACCACTCGCACCACTAGTCTCTCACGCAACACGATTCCTTGACCCAATTGCAGGTGCGTCGAGAAGCACACATGTTGATAGCCAGATGCTATACAGGAAGGCGGATCAGCCCCGTGGTCATGGGGGAAGAGGTGGTTTAATACACATACTGGCGGCCGAAATGAGTAGAGCTAGAACAAAAGAGAAGAAAGCAAGCAAGAACCTTTCTGTAGTAGGGGGAGTCAGGGTGGTGTTAGAAACCAGTTGTTAAGAATTAGGTAATTAACTGTGGGTTAATTAGTACATAATTATGTGATTAAGCTAAGCAGAAGATTAAGTGATATGTGTGTGTATTTGTGTGAGAGGAAGAGAAAGAGGAAGTTACACTTATGAACAACACAAGATGGGGGATGATTAACTCTATATATTAAATTAGCATCATCGTCATCAAATACAAAAATTCCCACAATGAGGTACATATACAACTCATGTGCAGCGATGCACATGTGTGAGTAGAATATAGGTACAAGGATGTAAGTCCTATATTCAATATACTTGGTAGTGGAGGATCTTGAATGTATCCCCACTTACGTACAAGAATGAAATCCTATTTAAGGGTTTAAGGTCAACACTTCTGGCTAGATTTTATCTAGGTAACTATTAAGTTACGTGCGTTTACTAAACAACTAATCTAAGTTGAGCTTGATATATCTCAAGCTCAAGTGTGAGGCGTATGACATTCGGTTTGGTCGTGTGCTCCGGCCTTCGGCTTTCTTCAGCCTTTCCGTGGCAATAAATGTGAGGCATCCAACATCCAGTTTGGTCATGGCTTTTGGCCGGCCTTTAGCTTTCTTCAGCCTTTCTGTGGCAATCTCGGTTCCTCCCCCTCAAGCCGGTGGCGAAGGCTTGTAGTGTGTGGGCGAAGGCCGACTACTTTCATCCATCTTGGGTTACGAGCCACTTCTGTAGAGCTCATGCACTCCATTAGTAGTGCATCGATTCATGAGATAGACGGTTGTGGATGCCGCTTCAGCCGTGGATGTGCTTCTCATGTAACATGGCACGTACTACCTCGATTATTTGCCGATTCTTCCTTTCGGCGACTCCATTTTTTTAGGATGTGTGTCAGCATGAGAATTCTCTCCGAATGCCTTCACTTTGGAGGTAGGAGGTGAATTCATCGGAGAAGTACTTCTTGCCTCCATCCGATCGTAGGCATCGAATGTGCCGACCAGTTTCTTTTTTGACTTCTCCCTTGAGTTTTTGGAAGTGGGAGAACACTTTGCTCTTCTTCTTCATCGGGATGATCCACATGCATCACGAGTAGTCGTCGATGAAGGTGACGTAGAATCAGCATCCGCCGATCGTCGGCGTTTGAGTCGGTCCCCATCCATCCGAGTATATGATGTTGAGGAGGCCTTTGCTTTCATAGCTCTCCTTCGGGAATGGGAGTCGATGTTGTTTGCCGAGTTGGCATGCTTTACATACTCGGTCGACTTGTTTCAATTCGAATGTCGAAAGTCCGATGACAATTCCCTTTGATTGCATTGCTCGAAGCCATTGGAGGTTTATGTGGCCGATTCTTTTGTGCCACAACTCGATGCTTGTCTCGGTTTTGAGACCTTTGGCATACATGGCCTATTTCACCTCATTCGAATCGAGGATGAACATTCGACTGTCTCTCCGTCCCTTGGCTATGAGTCGGCCATCTTTCTCAATGAAACAACTGTCGTTGTTAAAGTGGACTTGCATGCCTTGCTCCACGATTTGGCCGAACGAGACCAAATTCTTCGTTATTGTGGGCACGTGCAAGACATTCTTGATGCAAGTTTGCTCGCCTTCTTTTCCGAATGGGACATTGCCGATGTGCCGAATGGGATGTGCGCTGTT
>NW_028231389.1:0-13409 GCF_043228905.1 Azolla caroliniana | reverse complement strand
GCATTTCACAGAGAAGTCAGCCTGAGAAGAAAGTCACATACTTGCACGGGTGAGTAGCATCATGAACAGCGTGCCCATTCATCTTGGCTTCATAGGCTTCTTCATGTACTTTTACATCCTTGTCATGAATGACAACACGATACTCTAGGATTGCTGCAGTATAAGGTGTGGTAACAGCTGGAGCTGCATCATTCTCACTAATTAATAAAGGATCCAAAGTAGCCCACAGTTGCTCCCGCCTGCAATAGTGAGTACAAAAGGATTAGAACTTAATGTATCCATCCATATAGTTTTCAGGTATATCGACAAACCAGACAGGCAAAGAACATAAATAATGTTTCTATACGTTAAATGACTAGTAAAGAACATCACAAAATGAGATAAAGATATGAAAGTGATAAAAACGAAATAGGACATACATTACACAACAAAAAGTACTAGGACCTAACATAAACAAGACATCATATACTGGGAAATATAAGGCAGTGCTATTTATCGGTTGCTTATATATCAATGTTGACAAATATGAATTGCTAGAGAGCGGAATTAGTAGCATACATTATAAAACCAGTTTAAAGAGTAAAACATCACCTAGTTTTAGAAAATTCAAAGTTACAAAAACAGCTAAATCTAGTAATCCATCGAAAAAGGAGTGACTTATAGCTCCATTATTTTACCCTCAAATTTAAACATGGGATTAGACTTAATCTCAATATGCATTGCTAAAAACATCAGTCAGAGGACCCAGAGATATCAAGGGCTCATAATTTGAGAACAGAATTGCCTTTTTTTTAGATATTAAAAATATAGAGTGTTATGACCAAATTACATACCAAGCAGCAAAATCATCTTCTATGCATTGATCATCATCCCCAAGTCCACATGGAACTAACTGATTGGCACCTGTGTAATGTCAACCATTGTTAACAGCAGATATGAAAAGGTGTACACACTGCAAAATTTCAGATGGCACATAAAATGACCTTGTTCTTTGAAAGCCTCATCAACCTTTCTGGCAACCTACAAGTTAAATAATAGAGATGAATTATTCACAGATAATTAAGAAGATAAAACATTATATGCGAAATTGTGGCCACTCAACATTCTACAATAGCCTCTATTTCCAGATATTTACTACAATTTTACATCTAGCATAGTTAATTATAAAGTTCAGTTGGGACTTACCCAATTAACTGCCCTCACTTTTTTCTCCTTTTTTGTTTTTTTTTTGGGGGGGGAAGGGGAGGAGGGGAGGGCATTTATGGAGGCTTACAATTCAGTGGCACCGGCCATTCAATAATTTTTTACTATTGGTTACTTCTACGAAACACACACAGTATATCCTGATAGTCTACAGACTGGATTGTTGATTTTGTAGCTACTGTCCACATGACACCCATGTAGGATTTGTTTATTAATCCCTCCCGAGGATATCAGAAAATCAATCAGCTGTAGGCTCTGGATATTCTTATATACGTCATCAACCTATTATCTGGTACAGCTCTCAACATACTCAGAGCTCAAGTTGTCTTTGCGGTTGTTAAAGTGACTGTGTCTGTCTGCTGCAGGTGCAGGTTTGCCACATAGTGCTAATTCATGACTATGTTAATTCATTGTAGCACTTCTTCCTGTTTATAGCATTCTCAGTTTGTTTGTTTACACTATAATATGTTGCTGCAAGTAGCAAAAGACTCCATCACAGATGGTGCAAACTGGGAAGTATCCAGCTTATTGATTGGGGAATCGACATGAATGCAGAGTAAGCCACAGCCTATATAACCAGCTTTCACCCACCTAATTTTTCCCTTTTCTCTGTTCATTTGAGCCCATTTCCCACGACCTACACACAAGCCTTCTCAACATCTTGCAGGTTTCTCATAGCCTTGTACTCTTTTCTTTCGGATTATTAGGAGGCTAATTCTCTTTTATGTTGCGCCATTTCTTACTTGCACTGTAATTTATAAAATAAAGGAGGCATCTGATATTACCTCATTGAAGTGTTCATATTGTCTATTCCCAAGACCAAATACAGCATAGCTCAGGTTTGACAACCAATTCTCCCGCGCTTCTGTACCCTGTATCAAAATCAGGAATCACTTCGCGTGAATAGAATGCCAGAAAATATGGATCAAATGAAACTAGGTTAGACATGAACAGCATACCTCGACAAACCACTTATAAAACCTTGCTGCATTATCAGTTGGCTCACCATCTCCATAGCTGCACAAAGAAACTGCAATTCATTTCCATAGCATATGCATAAAGCTATCATTTCCAGACAGCAAGATATGTATGTATTACAGACTTACGTGGCAAGCATGAAGAGAGCAAGGGATTCCTTCTTAAATTTAGCCTCATATTCGTCATCCTCCAATCCGTATTCATCCTTCATATGCATAGAAAGCCAATTATTAGTGTAAATATGCTTGAAACACCATATTCAGGCATACTCAAAACCATTGAGCGTCTAGCTTCCATATTGCTGACTCACTCTTATGAATTGGTTGTCCACGTAAATGAGGATGCTTCTAATGTTATTCTTACAATAACAAGTTTAGCTAACAACACTAGCTGATCTTAGATAGGTTAACAATAAGCATAACGATAGCTGGTCTCAGATAGTAACTGGTGCAATGAATTCAGTGTTGATATCTTGTTACAAATAACGCAAATAGCAGGCTTACAAGATCAACCACCTTCTGAACGTGGTTAGTGAAACAAATTCAGTGTCAAACTTTTGCTCACAATAATACAACTACCAATGACTTACCAGATCAACCACCTTGAAGACAACCCTATTGTCATATCGGACCTTTCCTTCTTCAGCTAAAGCCTGCACAGAAAACAAACCAAAGAAATTTTCATTTGATCATTGCAATGATTGACCAAGAACTTCAATTCTTTTTTTCCGACATTCTTTGTGTTTTATCTGGATTTGCTGACCAATGTGCAAAATTTAAGTTTTCATCAAGGCTGATATGTAAAGAAGAGAATTGAGAGAAAGCATGAACACAAATATGAAAAAGTTGGATTTGTTTACCACATGCAAAATTTGCGTTTTCATTGCGGCTTACAGAAAAACGACGTACACAGAGAAGAAGAAGAAGAAGAAGAAGAAGTAAGGGCGGATTCATACCTTAGCAAAACCTTCTGCTGTGCCGGTTTGAGTTCCAAAGAACACAGAGACCTTCTTCTTTGTTAGATCTTCAGGTTCGGCCTCAGGGGCGTGTAACGTGAGTTTCTTGGGAGCAACATTCTCCACAGCCTTCTTGGTGTGAGAGCCCCCTAAAAGCCTCCATAGAAAGAGAGCAGATGACAGCAAGAAGACCGCAGCAACTACAGGCAAGAAGAGCGGGCTTCCAGAGAGAGGAATCGGATTGGATGCTGTCATCGTTTGAGAAACTATTTTGGACCGATCGCCCCAAGAGATCTATAAAAATCTCTACTACTCAGAGAAATGGCTTTTTGCTGGATGCAAAAGATTAGCAAAAGAGATCGAATGAATTGCCTAGATAGAAATTTGTCGAAAAAATATGCCGCCAAAACTACTCTCCGAGCTATGCCTTCCTGCTGGAAGCAAACCTTTTAACAAAGTGTTTGAAACCGACTCTCAGGAATCGCTTTTGCTATATAAACAGATCGATTAGCAATGACTGAGGTCTTGAAGAAATATGTTGTCAAATCCTACTTCGGGTTAAGGCTTACGATCTGAGAAGTCCCCGGACAAAATCTGCAACCAAAACTCTGAGCTTTAATGCAATCACCGGTGGTAGAGCGCAGTACGCAGATAACTGTGAGATGTGGTGGCTTCCGGTCATACGGAATCCTTGTCGTTCCGAAAAACGAGAGATCGAGACAGAAACGGTGATGATGAGAGAGAGAGAGAGAGATTCACAGACTGCGAATAGATTTTGATGGAGATTGCGAGGTAGGAAGAACACATATAACCACGCTACAATCGTTTAATTATTAGAAAATTTTAACAATCAGAGTCTGCGGAGACCTATAAGGGAGGTCTGAATGAGATTGGAACTCTTACACGGATCAGAGAGAGAGAGAGAGAGAGAGAGAGAGAGTACCTCAGCTAGAAGAAGCGAGTTGCTGCGTAATTGCAGAGAGAGAGAGAGAGAGTTGGTGAAGGGATTTGAATATGTTTTCCTGAGAAACGACTCAGGAAAGCAGCAAAAAGTTCCTCCCTTCGCTCTCTTCTCTCTCTTCTCTCCTCAAAGACCAGAGAGAGAGAGAGAGAGAGAGAGAGAGAGAGAGAGAGAGAGAGAGTGTGTGTGTGTGTGTGTGTGTGTGTTAAGAAGCCAATAGTACACAGAGCTCTGTGTGGCTATGGCGCAGGAGACGATAAACAGACAGACAGACAAACAGAGAGATGAAGAAGACAGCCAATCAGTGCAACCGGCAATAGGCGGTGCGGAGATGAACGCCAACCGCTTGCTTTCGGTAATCTTTTTGTCTGCTAGGCCACGTGGCACAATCCCCCTGGAGCCAGAAAGCAGAGTAATAAAGAAATAAAAAGCTCAGGCAACCGCCGGTAGCCGGTCTCCAATGCGACGGAGCCCGGCCTACTACTGTCTACGCCGGTCGGACGAGTGAAAGTAGATGTGTGGCCTCACTCTCGCGCACGTGGAGTCTCTCTCTCTCTCTCTCTCTCTCTCTCTCTCTCTCTCTCTCTCTCTCTCTCTCAGTATGGGTGTGTGTGTTATGTGAGAGGGGATGGGCGGATCGGTCCATGCCACGCCCGCCCACCCGCCCGTAGTCATGGTTTCTTGTTCACTAGGTTTTCGGGTCCATTGCTTGAGGAAACCCGGCAAATCCGCACACACGTCCACCGCTCCCGGTACGAGCCAATACCCGACCCCTTTCTCTCCTCCCGGAGCCTTGTGTTGTCACTCCTCCATTTAACGTCATAGCTGGTCTAGGAATTGCTCGAATTCCGGGAAAAAAAAAACTCGTCGAGAGTATGGACGAAACCTCAAGCCTAACATTTTGCCCCATGCCTTCGTCTTTGTGCTCGTTCTTTCTATCTAAAATCTATTTGTTAGTTGTGATATAAGTAAGATCAAAGGAATGACGGCTCTCTCAGGAAGAGCCTAGTGTCGATGTATCACTATTAGTAGATAAATTTACTAAAATATGATTGGCATCACTTGGGAATTTAAAACATGTAGTTACGTATTTTAGAAAGATAAGAGATACACATGCTTTCTTCCCATAATTCTATGGGTTGTAGGTGTGCCATTAAGAAAAATGCATGAGTCATGTGTAGGTTTACACCCCCCCCCCCCCATGTACTCACAAAAGAGACATTTCGGGAGTTAGGACAAAGCATATACACCTATGCACATTGTTTTGAACTCCCGATACATTGATTTATATGGGTGTTTCTTCTAGTTTTATTCTACACAATAACATTTTCAATTCGGTTTGATCACATATATGTAATGCATGATGACGCATTATTGTTGAGAAGCATTGATAATGCAAGTGTCAAGCGTATGCATCATTTAGACGATTTCCACCCTTTTATTGGGAATGCCACCCTAACGATTACAATCTTCCTTTCAGGGAGATAATAATTTTCTCGAGTCATGGGACAATTGATAATAGATTTTACGAGACAAGGAGGTCCAAATGTTTGTGCTTGGGATATTCTCCTCTCTAATTTTCAACATTTTAACCATCATCGTGGAATTTCTCGTGCATTGAGAAACAATGGAGGCATTCATCTAACAACAATCTGACATATGTATTGTATTGTCAATATCCCACCTTGCTAGTGATGTGTCATCAAGAAGATATGTGCTACTTTCTCTCGAATTCCATGAGACCTTGAGGTGTGTAGTTATCAAAAATATTGTTTTAGTAAGAATGGGTTGGCAACCACATCATTGAAGTTGCTACTCCCATTGATTAATCCATGAGTAACATGCCTCCCATGCTAGATTTAATATAGTATGTTTAGAGAAGAATATTAATTTTGTTGTCCACATGTAATTACCAATAAATGTGTTTAACATTTTTCAAGTCTTTTAGGTTGTTTTTCCTTGATGATGAGATGAGACAATCATGGTTAATGTCATTGGCATAAATTTAGGAGAAGTCGATCACCAAGTCATGATGACTTTGGAAGAAGATATAAACGAAGATGAGGTGTAGTGTGTCTCTCCGCGTGTTTTGGATGACATGAGCCAATATTGGAGTGACATTACAAATGATTTTCTTAAGGCTTTTGTTGAGCAACACAAAGGTTCCCTTATGACATTATTTCTAGACTGCAAAGACTCAACAAAGAGGCTCAAATCATGGAATTTTGGTCTCATTAATCTTTTACCAAAAGTTATCTTTCTTGTATGTTGTGGCAGTAAAAACGAATATTGTAAATGGGTGGCTTGTATAAGTTTTTTGCCAAAGTAATTGTAAATCAACTTCAAAATGTGTTGCCTTCTATTATCCACCCCATAAAGTATGGATTAATGTGAGCACATCCTTCGTATTATTTTGAATATGCATAAATAGTTGTGGTTTTTTCTAAGGAATCCAAATTATGTATGCCTCATATAGGTTTTGGTACACTTCCACGTTCAAGTTAGGTGTAATGTCAAATGTTTATGCTCGATTATGGATAAACAAGGGTGATACCTTATATATTATCTCTATGACAACTATGCCCATTGTGCATGTTATTGCTACTCACCTAATACTACGATATTTGATGGACTCAACCAAGTAATTGTTTATTCTACATTTTCAGAATATCATACTAACTATTGGGATGAGCTCTGAGTAGCTACATCTTCAAGATTGAATCTTGATTCTACTCACCACCCATTAGAACCAAAGGTAAATTCCCCCGAAAACTCAATGCCAATTGTGGCATATTCTTGCAAATCTGTCAACAAGTTCTGTTTAATCAATCGAGATGCTCAAACCATTCAATCCAACCTTCATGAAAGTATTCATAGATGACTTTGTAGTGTTTGAGGAAGTTAGGAACAATTTAAGACACGTAACAAAATTTTGAGAAAAATGTCGTGTAGCTTGACTTGGTGCCATCCCTGTAAAATACATGTATGTTATGTCTATGCGAAGTAGACATAAAATCTATAGAACAAGCCCACCATCTTCTAGGCTGAGTTGATTTACCCTTGAAATATTGTTGAGTTATATAGTTTATTAGTAGATTTATAACTGCATAATCATCCCCCGATTTGCTAATGAACTTTTTCATTGGTAACCTTATACTCTCTCATATATACATAAAACATATATATCTTGTTCAATATATTCCCTACATAAATCTATACACATCTATTGTTCATTGTAGGGAGAATTGACCATGAACGATATTGCAATGGCATCACCAAACTCTAATTTAGTAATCCATGTGATCAAAAGGGGGTTGACAAATATGACAAGTTCTTGAAACATGATGACTCATTAGATCGGTTCACATTTGAGGATGGGCTCTTCCATGGGAATTGAAGCAACATTATCTTTGTTTTATGTCATTGTTTCAAATTCAAGTACTCGAAAACCTTGTTGAAGCTCTCCTCCACATTTCATCCTTCATTTGATGGCTAAATATAGTAGATAAATAAATTTCCTTAAAATTTCCTCCAATGCATGATAGGGCTTAATGTTGGTTTTTTTTAATCCTTTCTAGTGATTAAATTTTTGCTTTATTTTTCATCGCTTGGCCAAGTCATGGAAGGGTTATGTTTGGGTCATCATTGCTCATGGTTGTGTCACAAAATTCCTAGGATGACAACAAGTTCATCACCAAATGATTACATGATTGAGATAGTAACTAGCAACCATAGAAAGGTATGCGCCTCTTTTCATTGGTTGATGCAACATAACATTATGATGGCATGCTTCATTCTTACTTGCACATAATACCTTGTTCTTTAATTTCATGTAAACAAGTATGTGTTCACTACAATGAGCAATAGCCACGACATACATCCACTTTTGGCTTACATAAGTCCATTGTCCCTAGGACTTAGGAGAACATCTTGTGTTGTGTGAATTAACAAAATATTCTTTAGTTATTCTATATTTTGTTCATACGTCTCTCTCATTGTTATGTGAAATGACAAAAATATAATAATGTGTTCTTAAGTTCTTATATTTTGTTCATTTGTCTCTCTCGTGCCCCCGACTATGGACCATGCCTTTGGGTATGCCATTATTGAAAAAAAATTGTTTAATATGAAAAAAACCCCACTCACATAAATTGTTTTTGACATTTTTCGTATGATTGGTTAAAGCTACTGTGCGTGTGCCTTTTATTTTATTACATTATTCTTCCACACGTCGCGTATACGTTGTTCAATGAGCTCCTTGCTTAGTAATAAATTAAAACACGTAAAGATGGAAAACATATTTCCTCGTGTCGTGTGTTAAAAATCAATGTACGTGGGGCCATAATATTTAAATGAATGTTATGATTTCCTAGGAATTCGCCTAATGAGGTTTAAAGGGAAACATAAACTAACCAACTGACCATTAATTATCAAGTTACCATTTAGTTGCAATTCTCTAAGTTTTTGGTCGTCTAAATTCTACTGTAAGGGGGGGAACAGGCTTGTAAATACGTGGAAATATCCTATGTGCCAATCTTCCCAACTTGTAAGTTGTAAGGCCATTGTTCTTTGGAATGTCTTATAGAGATATTTGCTATTAGTAAGCTTGGATGTTTCACTTTGTACATTCCCGATTGGGATACATATATGGAATATACTCGAGCAAGCCATGGGTTTTATAGTTTATTATCTTTTAAGGAAACAATTAGGAAGGTTGAAGCATTGTTAACGTTGTTGCTTAAAGTAAAACTTTTTTCTTGATTTGCCGTACATTCTTGATTTTCCCAAGTGATTGTGGGATTGTGAATCAATCAACTTTTTAAATTTGTTCAAGGAAAACAGGTCACTACGAACAAATAAATTTTTCTTGGAAAATTATATTGTCTCTAACATCATTGATAATGCATGACATGGTAGTAATTAACTTTTGTTTTTCCGTATTTTACCATTTCACATTCCGAATAATGGTTATATGTACATATTTAATGTGATGCTTAGTCTAGTTTGAAATGTTGTGCGTTACACTTAAAAATTTGAAGGAGTTGTTTAATAATGGCAATAGCATGTAAGAAGAAACTGAAAAAGGGCAGTTGTCAAGGCCCACCATCATCAAATGGTTTTGTGGAGCCCTTTTCCTAACCATTTCACATGTTCCTCGATCACATTGATTATGCTTCAGAAGCATTCCTTGGGTAATGATACCAACACCTTATTGTAGATCTATAAGATATGTTTAAGTTGGAATATGGTGTGCATTGTGCATCATAGTTGATGATAACATAATGTACATGAATCCTCATGCGTTTCTACGTTCGTGGCTTTCCCGTAATCTATAGTCATATTTGGATAAGGCACACCTTGGGTAAAAGTATACACATAAGATTGCAAGAGAGTCCATTAAGGTTGTAAGAGATTGAACACATTGACTAAGTTGCCAAGGCCATACATGTTGCATTATTTGCAACCCTTGGTCGTGGCAACATCCCAAATGTTATGGCTCCATGCTTTCCCTATGTCATCGATGTAAGTACTTGCCCACACTTTTTTTATAGGTTTGTAAATTTGTATCTCGTGTTCCAGTTGGCTATGAATGTATTAAACTAAGAGGTTTCATCGTTGTCCAAGACTTTGGATTGCCATATGTGCTTGTTAATTAAAGTTCTCCTAGTTCAATAAGATTTTATATGTCACAAACAATTAAACTTACAAAAAGTTCATTCTCTTCCTTACATACTTATAAGGGAACCTTCGACACAAGATAATAAGTTGAGCAATTTACATTTGCATTTGAGAGAAAGCTTTGTAAACTATTGTCTAATAACCATTTGTACTCTAAGGAAGTCTTAGTGGATTAATAAATCCTTGTTTAAAGGAACATAACCTTGTAAACAAGAAGGGAACAAATGATTTATGTGCATGTTGTCTATGCTATGTATCCAATGCAGTTATGTTATAGTAAAGACAATGTGCAAGTATATGTTGTGTCTCTTGCTATGTGCGAACAAGGTGTATGTTGCAAATTTAATCCCATTTGGACATCAGGCAACTAAAAAATTCATGTATGATTTAATATTATGTGATTTCCCATTTATTTCTCTTCTTTCTTCTTTCCTTTTTATTGCTTGTGGACCTATGTGATTCCCCATTTCTTTCTTCTTTCCTTTTTGTTTTGCCTAATTGAAATCGCATTTCTATATTTGTTTTATAAATGAACAAAATGCATTTTCTTTGTTCAAGAGTGCACACTAGATGCGCCACCCACCCAATCACACCTGACAATTACATGTCTTCGAAAATTTACTACAAGTACTATCTTTACTTTTAGCCTTCTTTGCTAGTAACCTTATATTTATTGTGATTTGTTTCCTACCTATTTTACCAATCGACTAAATTCGTTAGTTAGCCTTCCATTTATCTCCACACTCTTTCCCATGGATACTTTTTTGGTCGAACCTATATGTGTAATGCTAGTAGGAGGAAGTGTTGTTGTGCTCTCATAGATACAATGTTCACCCATCAAAGAAATGGGATTGATATAGCATTGTGCACACCCATGCACACATATATTGCAAATTTTCATGTTCTCAAGTTTTTTTTATCCTTTTACATGTTGCTACTTGAAAAAGGAATCATTTTTGTATATCAATAGATAAACAATAGAATTGTAGTGTATATACACATGCGTAAAACCTTGCTCATTAGCATAAAAATAGTGTATAGCCAAAAATATTATAGATATACCCTTATATATTCGTGGTAAAATGATGGATAGAGAAAGTATACTTTGGTATTTTAAATAGCAAAATAACAAACTCTACTTTCAATATTCCAAACAATAAATAGTATACGATTAAGTTGGAAAATGGTTGTCCTTAATAGACACATAAACATACAAAGAGATAGATTTTATTGTCGTCCTTTGGAGGTCACATACAATCTCTCATATTGAGAGAGAGAGAGAGAGAGAGAGAGAGAGAGAGAGAGAGAGAGAGAGAGAGAGAGAGAGAGAGAGAGAGAGAGAGAGAGATTTCAATGTTTCGCATTGTTATTTAGATTAGCAACTTTTGATCATGTGATTTTTTCTAATGAATGTTGTAATTGAGAGCATACATCACGGTTCTAAGAGAAAATGTGTGTACCAATAGTAATGAGTGTTACAATTTAGAAAGTACATTGTGATCATGGCTATAAACGTGTACAGGGATAGGGCCAAACTATCAGAGTAGGGAAGTAACTCAAATGCAATGCAAGATGAAGCATTGTAGTAGAGACTGATGAACTCACCAACTTGTTGGAGATGGCCAATGAATCTCTTCACATGTGTCCCAATATCTCATCTCACATTGAAAAAATTGAAGGGAAGTCATATGGAATCAATGGTGAGGATGGAAGACAAGGAGATGAACTTTAGGTTGTACATGTGTGCGTGGTTTGCCCAAGCTATACAAAGTTGATTATAATTTGGTGAAATATTATATCTCTTAAGTCATGACTTAGTCATGTTGTAAAATCCCCTCCCTTAGGAAGTATCAAACCATCTCCCTTATCTCACAAGTGTCATGAATGTATCCCATCATCTATCCATCCTGAACTCAAGTTTTTACTTTTGAACTTTTATTGATGCTTTCCCATTCAATTCTAGGAAGTATGAGTTTTCTTAACCTTGACCATGTTCTCAACAACCCTTTCCATGCTCATGATAAACGAGATAGATGGATATATTTTATTATTGTCCTTGGTGGTCAAATATGACCATGTGGAACCAAAAGTAGATATTTTTTATAAGAGTATGTATGGAATTCAATCGAAGTTAAAAGAATTTTATTGATGAACATTGCTATCAAGAATGCACACTGAGTGCGTGCGTGAGAGAGCGAGGGAGGGAGAGATTTATTATTCTTATTGTATATGTCCTAAGAAATCAGCAAAAGATTTCACCCTTTTGTTGTTTCTTCGTTTGTCGCGCTTATTTTCATTTCACACTAGTGGCAAGCTATGAATTGGGATTCAAAATCTCATTATGCGTGCACTAGTTTAGTAGAATCATGACACTATCAAATCTAGGGGCTTCAATAAAAGAACCCATTTTCTCTCCCTCTCTCTACGTGTCCTTGAAATTGTGACCTCACAACCCAAATAACCTCCTTTGATAGCATAGTATTTGCTTCAATCATTGTCAACATATCATTTATGTAATGTCAACCCTTCAAAGTGGTTGAACTTAATTCAACTTTTCGATACCTCCTAACTAACCATGTAAAAACTGCCTACAAACCCTTTAATTTACAATTGGGTAGGATGTTGATCTAGGTAGACATTCTCACCATAGATATTATTATTATTATAGATGCCGCCTTAATGTTATCTACCATAAAATATTGGGCACATCAAAGACATCACATCATCACCTGTATATTTTGTGACATTTTAATAGGTTTGTAAAATGTCATGTGAATAAGTTACCGGTTTAATTCCAACCCCATTTTAAATTCATACAGAAATCTTGCTTACTATATACAATTCCTTTTATTAAACACAAGTGACAACTTCAAATGTATCCAAGAAAAGGTTGCCATGAGAGACACATAATTATTTCCTACTCCAAAAATTAATTAATAATAAATATCATCAACGTAAACATAGATTTGGCCTACCCAAATGCAAAACTCATAACACATCCCTTTCTCTTTTGATGTTAATTAAAATGAGTTACCTACATAAGAAAATATCTCGAAAGTTTTGCGGAATTGTCGACATCTTCTAATGATTGGTTGTCAATCTAGGAAATGATAATTCTTATTGAGCATTTACCACTAACACATTGAAAATATGAGTTATTATTGAAAGAAATAAGTTTGGGATAAGTTTGTATGACATTTTTATTCCTCTTATGTGATCCAGAAACTACAAAAGGCATAACATAAACTATACAAACTCACATCCAAACTAAAGAGCCATTATATAAGCTCATTATGGGCCTTGCAACTAGCAACAAGCAAGTTGACCTCGACTTTGTTAGCCAACATCCCATACCATCAACATACACTATCAAGTGTAAGAACGTTATAATAAGGGCAAGAATACAATATTGCTCACTACTTGATCGTGAGAACAATGGATGCATGTGTTCAACGTCACTACAAGTCTTTTATACTACACAAAATCCTGCATTTAAGATGTGTAGGAGTGCATACTCACTCTTTATTTTTATAATCGATACATGCAACAATGCTTAAAACAACAAATTTAGGAAAATAATTACTTAGTGATCTAGGTAATAATCATATTCGTGGAATTGTCTTGTCCAAGTTT
>NW_028231388.1:0-13411 GCF_043228905.1 Azolla caroliniana | reverse complement strand
AAGAGCTTCTTTTAAAGCTACCTTTATGGTCATTTTTATGCAAATGGAGCTTTTTTACTAAGTACAGCAACCTGTCCAATACCTGAATAATGGCTAGGGCAATCATTCGAACAACTGGAGGGAGATTAAAAACAAAGAGTGCAGCAAGTCGAGTCGGATAGTTCTCTTGTACTCGAGTACAGCACGACTTCAACATGTTGACTGGGAAACCTAGTGCAGGTGCCCCTTCACAGTCTATTATCACTGTAACTCTTGGATCATCTTCGCAAAGCAGATGTATCATTCCGTATTCAACCTGAGACACTGATATGGAACCTTTTAAGAACGCTTAGTGTTATAAAAATATAAAGTTCTTAGAAGATAGAAAAAATGGGTGAAGAAAAATAAAAGCAAAGAGAAAGGAAATTGAAAAGAGCCTCAAAAGGTTCAGGCCTAAAGAGAAATTGTTGTTTTGCTCCCCGACCACTGTCTGGTTGCAGGAATGTAGCACATCCACAAAGATGATAATAAAAATAGGTCATGTTTGAAATTGAACAATAATCAAGCTAACAGAAGGGTGTTGGTTTATTTAAACTCGAAAGCATAGCTATGCAACCGTTAATATTTGGGAATATGGCTTGCACATGAAATTGTGAAAAAAGTAAAACTCTTACGAATAGCTTGAACAAATCTCGGGCGTTGATCGGCCGCTAGGATTGAATATGCCCAGCCAATGCGCACCACAAGTGATGGTCTCATCTGCATATCATACCCATGCCAAAATACAAGGCATGACCAGTTTTCCAGTTCATATGGTGAAAGAAAATAGAATGTTTCACGCCATTTAATATTTCTCTTGATTAATGCTGCACATCTCTTTACATTATTCTTTGCTGCTATGAGAAACCTTTCTAAGTCATTATCCCCTATCCTGCAGTATAATTAACATCTGAGCACATTTTCCATTCCAGTAATCTATATCAGAAAAAAATTAAACTAACTATTTCTTTACCTTTCAGGGAGGATAATCCCGGATTTGTACAAGTATTCCTTTAACAAGATAAGACTATTAGGACTACATTCCAATGCCTCCAGAGTTGTTTCATCACTGAAAATGGAAAGCAGAATTCACTTTTAGTACTTTATAAAGTTAGCAGACCCTGTAAGTTCCAGGAAAACAGTATTCACTTTTAGTACTTTGTAAGTTCAAGGAAAACTTGTTTTGCTCTTAGTAAATACAATAATGCATTGTTGGCTTACAGCAAACCTTTCTATGTTATCTCTAAATGTGACTGCAGGTACTATTGCTCCATACTCTGAATCTGGTGGATCCTCATGAAAAGTCTGGATTTGTGTGACTGGGGATTCCTCGGTACATCTCATCTCATCAAGTTTTTCTGTGATTCTAGTGGCAATTGAGAGAAACATGATTGGCTTCGAGAACATCTGAGAATCCACTTAAATTTTCAAAAATCAATACTTTTAAAAGAGGCATAAAATGATTTGCAATACAGTTTTGCACATCATGGATAGCTCCAATTTTCTACTACAAGCACCTCAAAATTGAAATGTACAATTTATTTTGAGCGTTCTCTTCCACAAAAGTGCAATTTGAAAGAAAATTACTTAGAACATGCCTGAACCAGTTCATTTAGATCCATCTAGAATAATGTGTTTCAACTTTATATCCATAAAAAGAAACCACATTATATTGTAAGTATCTAGCTAGAATGAAATGTTTCCATCCATGCAAAGCAATATAAGATACATTTCCTGTTTCTATCTAAAATTACATCTTTCATTCATCAAAAGAAATGCAAATTCCATTTTAAGACTCGTAATTTAAGCCCATCTTTATGAAAAAGAATGCAGTAAGGGCAATAAGGAAAGGATATATTTCCACGAGATCCAAAAAAACAATAAAAGGGAATGTAACATATATTTAACGTCTACATCAATCTATTTTTACATATAAGACTCTAGAATGATGTTTTTTCATTTACGGAAATGAGATAAACTGCATTACAGATCTCCAAAGTGATATATGGGCATTTGTCCATGAAAAAGAATTTGAAAAAGGAACAATAGAGATAGGAGAGGATGGATGCACCTGAGATCCCATAAGAATATAGCTGAAAGGAATCCATTGATGCAGCCATGAAAAGGGAGGGAGCTGGAGCAGAGGAAGGCTTTGAATAACAGACCAAAGTGAAGGACAACTAGTTTGGGTATGTCTTCTGATGATCTCAAGAGCACCCACTTTAATAGCAAAACTCAGGAGCTGTCTTCCACTATCACTGTTTATCTTCGTTCTCCTGAGAGATAGAATGGGCTGAAAGGCACTATTTACAAGAGCATTCCCAATCGACCTAAACCCTAACTCTGACTTATTATCCTCCTCCTCCACCTCCTTCATCTTCTTCTTCTTCATCACCATCATCATCGGGGTCCTCTGTTCTGCAGGAATATCGTTGGGTCTCTGCTGCTCTTCCCCCATGGATAGCTCCGGAGACTCATTCATTGCATTAGTAAGTCTTCTTCTTGCTTACTCTTCTTCTTTTTTCTTTTCTTTGTGTTTTTTTTTTGTAAATCTATATGTTCGTTATTAAAACAAGATGATAAAATACAACCCCTTTGGCTATGTCCAATTTTTTTTTGTGTGATATGGCCACCCAAATGGCTTTAGCAACTACACATCTAATGAACCTATATTCTTAATGAACCTATATTCTGTTATGTATGTCCGAAAGGCCATCATTTTCCTACGTGACTCTAAGATAAGCCATCTTCCACAGTTACCTAAGCCCAGCCTCGCCATTCGATTGAACTGCGAATTCGAATTTTCTTTTCCATCCCCATTGTAATATCCTTGACGTTGCCAAAGAATTACTATCTTTTTCTGCACTTCAGGGGGTGTCTCCAATCAAACAGTTTCAAACATCGCAGCCAAGACAACACTAATATTTGGACCATAATAGACTCCGAGCATTTAAATGAACGAGTACTATTAACAGCATGCCACCATGACGCTGTAATTCTCGTTTTCCCATCATTGGTAGATACCAACTTTTCCTACAAAATAACCAATTATTTCTGCCCAAGGTTGGGTGCCTATGCACATACATTTTAAAAGATTGAATCTTCAAGCCACCATATGATCTTCTAAACTTAGTAATGCAGCTCCCACTAACCGTTTTGGGGTACATATATTGTTCCATGATACCCAACTCATACCAATTTTTTACTCTTTCTTCCACAATGTATATTTAACTGAACGTGTTAATTGATCAAGTGATTTCTTTGTCTGAGGTAATAATGGCAAAAAGTAACAACAAGAAGAAGGAGAGTAAACCTTCTTCTTCTTCATTTGTTAGTTATTGAGAAGACATAGGTCTTCAATTACTAATGACGAATGAGGTGAGTAGAGCACGCCATGAATTTATGCATCTCAATCTATGTCTAAACATTCAATCATGGATGATCCTAAGCAAACTACTTGGGTTTCATTGGTTATGGAAGTTCTTAAGTTGGATGTATGAACATAGGTATATGGGAATGATCTAGGTTTTACCTTCCAATCTGCTCAACATAGATAGACATGCAGTCGGTTACATAGAATGTATGCGATGCATGATGATTTGGCTAGTCCACGTCACTTTAGAGCTCATACCATACGCCATTGTCACACCCATTGTAAGTAGTGTTTTTCACACACATATATTAATATAATTGTGTGTTTTCACTAAGAGAGAGAGAGAGAGAGAGAAACTAAGAACTTGTATCAGTACAAGATTCCAAATAGCATGTAGCCAACATTATATGCAATAGAGGATCTTGGTTTACAAAGACATTGTATGGAAGTACACAGAAGTTAAGATCAATCTAGTAATGATAGGAAAGTGAGAGGGATATGTACAACATCTACTTCATCAACTACAGCACATGTATACACAATGGTAAACTTAACACATACACAATATATGTGGTTGAGCTTGTTATTTCAACACACTATTTCAAGCTATGAACTTGGATTTCCACCTCTCACCCCTAGTGTTCTTTCACTCCCCCTTCAAGCTAAGGAGATTACATGAACGTAGGCCAACAATTGTTGAGAAATTACTACTCTTCTCTACAATGACATACTCGCCTTAAGGGTTGGAGAAAGGTCCTACATTCCAATATCATAGGGCATTGCATCTCCTCATGCATGGTCTCATCCCATTAGTTTGAAGATGGTCATTGTTGCATATGTCGGTTTGTGAATCGTCTTAGCCAACCTAGATCACTAGATTCTTCTCCCAAGTTGAGTGATATATTTGTTTCTAAGCCTTTTTACGACCTTCTACACTCGGGATGTGTAGATCATGCGAGCTACAAAATAACTCACAAGGACCATACCAACACCAAATCATTGCTTGGTATGTTCAATTTGCAAGGACACAAAATACACTCGATGAACTTCGCAATACCCTTGCTCCATTGCACCAACCAACTTCAATTACAATGTCCAATCACCACTAAACCCATACATACCAACTATCAATTTCATGTTAAACCATGTTCAAAATCATTTCAGCACATCATCATAATGGAGCTTTAGGAAACTTTTTGTTTAAATATGTACCATATAAATTCACCCATATTTGTAATCATGATTTGTTTTATAGGCCAATCTTGGCATTTAGTTATACTAGAGTAGTTTCAATTCAGATAACACAAACTCACTCATATACTTGTATTATAATTTGTCTCATATACCTAGTGGAGATTTTAAGTCAATCGCGTATGTGGAAGGGGTAAAACCTTGATTATCTCTATTCAATCTCAATTCCGTTAGTGCATAAGAGAGGAAAGAATATGAAGGCATTTGCAGGAAAATGCCATTCACGATATTGCCCACAAACAATCTTCCATTCAAATCAAGATTAGTAGAGTGCAGAAACAGCTCAATTTACAGAAGAAGAGTGACATCTCTGTTACCCTTACAAGTGAGAAATGTCGCAAGTGAAAGCTTTAAAGGAGCCACTGATCCTTTACATCCTCAACTGAATTTGTTGGGAACTATTCCCCGGTTCTTCCTCAACATATCCAAGATACATACCAAAACTTTAATCTTCTTTGTGAAAGACAGAGCATCAAGAAGTCTCTGACGGAGCTTCAGATGGAGCAAGTACTTGGTGTGGTCGTTCCTTACTAATAGTCTCAGAGTATGTAGTACGCATTGGTGCATCCACAACGGAATAATCCTCCTCTGATGGCTTTTTCCAGGTATAAAGAGCAGCATCAATCCATCTAGGATGCACCAAGTGGCACTTATTTTCAAGTGCCCATTTGGATTTCTCTGTTCCTTTGTCTAGAGCCACTACATGAGTTACTGACGAATCCAATGAAGTTGTACATATTGCTCCAAGGTTCTCAGCAAGGCGCCAACATTGATGTGTTTCAGGAGAAGCCAAACTTGTGGGGAATATCCTACTGAATATAAGTTTACATCCAGCTAGCACTCTTGATCTTATACTCTGGATTATCTGGAACATAAACCAGCATCCACATGGTTACATTACAACAATAAGAAATCAGACAAATAAACAAACTACCTCTCTAACATCTGTTCTCGCTTTATAATAGTGAGTTTCTCCTGTTTCATCCTGTACAAATAATCAACTTTCCAGAATAAGCATAATGATCCCAAATGCCTAAATCAATAGTCAGGAATGTAGTTATCCCCTCCACATATTTAAGTATACGAGGAGTATGGTGTCTATTTCAGGTGAAATTCCCATATAATTAAAAACCTTATTCAAAAACATAACTTTTAAAGAAGCTGTGAGCCACTCACTATCCTAGTGACCCCAAATGACATGCACAGATTTGTATTCACAGCTATCATCCATCGAAGCATGTTTGTGCTAATGAAATGTTTGGTTTGGCCATTTATCCCAAGGGTGGTGTTTTGTCTTGCAGAACTTCTAAGTGACATAATTGAACTTAAGGGTTCCATTCAAATGCATGAATCAAATTGTGAAGGAGATGTAATAGAAAAAGTATAGGCAAATAGTAGACAAATATACATAAATATTGTTTTTTCAAGTGAGCACAATGGTAGTTCATAAAAGAATGTTGCTATTAGTCTTATATTTTTGCAAGCTTGGAGGTGGGATAACAGTACCTCATATTTTCCCTCAAAGTAGGCAGTGTGCACCCGACGTAGAAGGTCTAATGTGTTTGCTAGTGTGCCATTATCTTCACTCTCGTCCTTCTCTGCCTCGAGCAAAGATGCACTAGCAATCCCAAACTGTTTACAACTTGACCCAAAGAAATGGTATCTCTCCATCAGCACCAAGTTTGATCTATGCTTTGGCCAGACCTGAAGATGAAGTTATTATATGAGTCAGGTATGCACATAAAAAAACCAGGTAACCATTCTATACAGAAAATAACGGAGAAACTATGCATATGCACATATAATGCCATAATGCCAAATAGTTAATCAATTGCATGAAAAAAATGCAACAAAAATTGAACAGTGGCTTGGCAACCTCACCCCTTCAGTGTCATCAAGAATGACTACTGCGGATTCTGATCCAAGCATTATATCAAGATCCTTGGTCGTTCGGCATGTACTATCACTTTGCGATATTACTCGGCTTCCGAAAAACCGTCCACTTGGATCCAAGAGGTGGGCCATAGCCTGTGCATAAATCCGTTCACCCATTGTATAAACATACATCTCATACATTCCACCTGCTGCCTCGAGAAACTGATGAACAAACGGGCGAAGCTTAGTCCACATATGCAGGTTCTGCAGATTATGAAGACTAGAGCCCTTACTTTGAGGTTTCTCCTCACTTTCACATGTTGCTGTTGGAAAAGTGAAGTTAAAACATTATATCCAACATTTCAAGAAAAACACGCACACATACTCTTTATTCCATATCAGTCTAGAAATGAGTTGATAGACTTATGATACACAGCAGACTGAGCCCCATATGGTCAGTTATAGCTTATGACACCATGTAGCTTTTCTGGAGTCTTACCATCAGGAGCATTTCTATCTTGATTAGAGCAGTAGACAGAACAGAGATAGGCATATTCATCAGGTGTAACTTCAGCAAATCTAGCCGAGTTGAGTAAAGTGTGATCCAGATCAAGTACTAGATAAAGCTTCTTATTTGATAGAACTCTTTCAAGTTCATTGCCTCTTATTCGATCTGCCTCTAAACGAGATACCTCCAAACCCTACAAAAAGTTGGTCAAATACTCAGTTTAGAATATAATTGTTGACAGTAAAGAAAAAATCGTAGTCTAACCTGATGAATATAGCGAAGTGCTACACCATCTTCACCATTGGAGTCATCAGCAGGTTTGTGCATTCCACATCGTATACAAACATCCCATATAAACCCAGGATGAGGTGGGCAGATCTTCTTCATATGCATACCTGACAAAAGAACACCAAATAAATGGGTGAGAATTGAAAAAATACAGTTTGTTAACTAGTTTAAATAGACAAAGAAATATACCATTCTGTTCATTAAATATTTGATCATCACTGGAAGAATCAACTGTGGGTATGAGCTTGGATGTTTCATTCTCTGGTTGCTTCCTTTTTTTTCCTATTCTGTAAATCGAGATTAAAACAGCCAAATTTTAAATACAAAAAGGTAGCCATAAGCAACTTGAAACTCTCTTCATTTCCAAATTTTACAAGTGAAACTGTAAAAAAAGCAAATGACCACTAGAACCAACAGAATATGTATAATTAGATTAATTAGGATAAATTACTATAAAGGTTGTAAGCATAAAAATTACTGCTTTAGAGACACTGCTCAGTTCAAATATTTTCAATGTAATGTATAGATGTGTAAGTCTCTGTATATATAATATATACACATATACGCACATAGATACATGTATTATCATCATTGCCGGTATCAAAACAAAGGAAATGGGTTTTATCATATCCAACATTAGGGAACCATAAGAAAAGTTGAAGTCCATATATGTATTTGCATCTATATAGAGAGAGATTACATAAGATAAATCACGCTAAGATCTAATTAATTCACAAAAAAAAATCGATTTTAACTTAAATACAAGATAGAAATATAAAACTTGATGATCAGTTAGAAAATGAAGAAGTTAAGACAAACAAGGACATGTCTACAAGGTAGAATAGTTCCAAACAGATACAATGAGTGCAATGTGCATTGTGTCCTTAGGAGAATCTGCCAAAGAGAGGGATTAGATGAAACTAGGTTGCCAAATCATACATTATAGAGGTGATGGAAGGAACCAAGTCAAGTCGATATTGAAAAACATTTCAGTTCAGTTTTTACAGTCTTTGTTTCAAAAGTACATCAAAACCCCTTCTTAAACTGAAACCATGTTAGAAAAAAAAAACTAGCTGGAAACTGTAGGGAACAACTTATTATATCCCACATTCGAGACAATTGTTTTCTACAAGTATCATATACATGTGTGTGTCATTCTATCTATATACATATATCTGCATATGCATGAGTGCATGTACATACACATAGCTCCCTCTCTCTTTTCAGTTCTAAACGCCAAAAATAAGAGAGGATTTAGGTGTATCACATTTTAGATTTAGAGTTTCAAACAAAAGTATTTAAACAATACAAGAAAGGAGATGAATACATTTCATACATAGTCTGTTCTTGGTCACTCTCCTGTGATGTGGTATGTCCTTCTGAATCTGAATTTGTTTCGGACTGCAGCTCTGCATCTAGAAATGCAGCAAAATCTTCACTTCCAGGTGATGATGGCAAGCTCATATTCTGTACACAAAGAAAGCAATCACTGTCAAAAACATGTTGAAATCTATTAATTTGCTATAACCACTTGGTTCTTCAGACATAAGTAGAATTTTATGCATTGTAAACAACCATTGAAACTAGGATTGCAGACAATCACCAGCAGCAATTACCACTCTGGCAAATATTATACATGCATAAGTGTTCTGCTCCAGGACGTGCATGTGTCATTATACAAAAATATGTATATACATACAAACATACACATATACACACACAAATATGTCTGTTGTGTATGTACATACGTACATATGTATGTCGGCATGCATGCATGTAGGTAAGTGCATGGCATGCATACCTATGTACACACATATGGATGTCATGCATGTAAATACATATGTACATATATGCATAATTACTTCATAATAGTTTCCATTTAACTTGAATATAAACGTTGAATCATAGACACTCAATGATCAACTATAAGCGAAGTGTGGGGTCTTCAAAATCCTATTTTCTGTGACCATAAAAAAGACTGGATAATAACATAAACCAATTAAAGATGTTCATTTTTTTTTTGTAACAGATTTTGATACAGATCTCAGTCCTTTCTTCTCAGGATCTTTGTTTCCAAAAGAATCTAGAAATGGAATCACTGAGAAGGTTATAACTTAAGTCCAAAAAATGGGAGAAAGAAACCTGCCTTTATCTAGAAGTGGTATCTTCTTTGTGTTCTTGTGGACGAGGACCCAACAGCTTCCTCTGTCATAACTGCAACTCAAGCTTCTCTACCAAGCCAAGTTCGAATGTTTTACAGGTGTAGGCATGGTAGCAAAAAATTTGACTTCTATACATTGGATCAACAATAAACCATATTGGAGTATTTCAAAGCTCAACGGCTGCTAATAGACAAAAAAATCAAGAATTAAGTAATAATTAGAAGCTGATTAAGGAAAAAATTCTGATTGTTCTTTCATTTTCTTAGCAATCAACTATTTTGCAGAATGAGTATTTAACGTTCCATAAATTGTGGAATTTCAAGCAATTGATGAATAATTTTTTCTCACAGGGAGGTAAAGGCAAGACACAGAAAAGAAGTGTGGCCAAAGGCATGGATAATTAGAAGTAAATACTAAGGGATCTTGAGATAGAGGATTAGTTTTGAAGTTTGTGGCATGATGTTGGAAGAGAAACACCCCATTGTAATAAGAGAAGTGATTTCTACTGCATAAGATGATACAGTATAGTTTGATGTTTAGTGACATATGAACTACGAATGTGTGATTAGATAGTACAAAAACATTCATGCCAGTATCCCTCTCTTGGGAGCTCCACCCCCTGCGAACAATTTGCATTTGCGAGAATCTGGAAACATTCGTATATGTGATCTTCATGATCCAATAGGGTAGCAAGGACAAGCGCCATACTTAATTCAAGAAAAGTTCCCCTAATGGCCCCTCAATTATTCAAAATTTGGGCTATTGACATCATTAATCAGCTACAGAATATGCCAAAAAAACTCCAAAGAGAAAGGAAAAAATAGCACGTACAGTCCTTAGTCATTGAAACCAAGGAATCTAGGAAAATACAAAATGTAATCTCAGGAAATGCTCAGAAACTTACGAGTACTTTGGAATTTTTCCAAAGCGTGCTTTTATCTTCGACATTACCATCTCCATGGTCCTTATCTATGAACAGAAAAAAAAAATGTCTTCTCTATCTATGGACAGGAAAATGGTTTCCTTATCTACGAACAGAGAAAAATGGAATAGTTGTTACTCACCAGAAAAAAATGTATTTTCTTTTTTTTGTTGTTTCTTTCCTTAAACCTACAACGAGCAGAACAAAATTTGAAGAAAAGACAAGGATGAAGATCGCACCTCAAAATTAAAAGCAGGAAGATATGCAGTGAAGACGAATGGGTAGGGGAACAATTCTTTTGCTGAAAATTTGCTAATAACAGGGGACACTGAAATGAAGCTTTCTCTGAACAGGCCAGGCCAGGCTCTTTGAACTGGCACGTCCCTCTCGCTCACGCTCAGACATCGATCGAGGGAGGCAAGACGACCGAGATTACTCTGTTTCATATTTCAAACCTATTTATACTCATTCTTTCTATCTGTCTCTGTTTCTCTGTTTCTTCCTTTTACCCCTTCCCACATTTTGGGAAATCACCCACATACCCCTCTGCTTTTATGTTTTTTACCGTAATACCCCTCTCTCAAGCCTCTAGGTGATAAGATACTCTTCTTTTATGGGGGGGGGCCTTTGCCGATCGAGAACCTAATCCGATAGATCAGATTACTTAGCTCTCTTTTCCCGATCAAAATATTGCGGCCATCCCATTGTCTCGAATCTCACTACTTCAGTTCCACGACTGTTACGAAATGCAGGGGCTTCTTATCGCATGACCTTTTGTCCCCTCGTATTACAACCTTTGCCGAATGAAGCCGATGGTTTTACAAACGAAGAACCGTGGTTCAACTCTTCTTAATTGCTGCTCGATTACTCAATGGCAACTCTAAATGATCAAGTGTAGTGGGGGTTGGGATGCTTGACAAGTAGGTCTTTCGGAATGGCTCCTGTTGCTAGTAATCTTGGATAAAGAAAATGTTTGATCTGAATTGCATTCTTTCTCTATTAGTCTTTTTTGTAATTAGCTTACCCCAATTATAAGTTGTTAGACTACGCCTTGGGTTCGAGACCCAATTTTCTCACCTCTCTATTACTCCATACATATCCTCTTAATTTACTAGATGCCATTGTAGAATATACGGGTTTGAACCCATGACCTTTTGGTCTCCATTGGACAACTGAGCTACATCAATCTAGACTATCTCTCTCTCCCTCTCTTTCAAAATCACACTTAGAAAAGGAGACACGCAAAAAGAAATTGTGTTTAGATCCCGTGGGTCCATATAAATATCTTTGTGAATGTTACCAATTCTAAATCTATTTTGGTAACACTATGACCTTAAGGACCCATTCTTAAGCCACATTTCAATAGTTTAAGGGTAGTATAGGTGGGAAAAGTGAGGACTTGGAGACAAACCCTTTAGAACATGGGACATGTGAAAACATGTGGCAAACTACGAGACCGAGTTAAGTTGCATAAGGTGAACTAGCTACCTCCTCCTATTATGGTCCAAAAGTGCATTCTGCTTCATATAATTCACATAGAAGTCATACCAAAGTCAAATTTTAGCCAACACTTCCACGTGGACCACTAGATCTCATGCCTACTTGACTCTTAGACCTTGTAATCAACCTCCCTTTGATGTAACTAAAAACCACTAGGTACTCTATCTTGTTTGATGTCATTCAGACTATTAAAGACGCATCGAATGGAGGTGGAAATTTTCTGCAATTAGAGGGACAATTATGCACATAACTCGCTAAGTTCCTTTATATCTATGTATCAAGATATCATTTACTTGGAAGAAAGGCAAACTAATTGCTATGAATGCCAACCACCTTAAGCAAACATGGAAACTTGGATGACAAGAATGAATGGATTTTTTTCAACTCCCTAAAGCAATTCATCATTTGCCACGTGCTCCTTCGAACCTTTTCTAGGATAAAGTACACTCAACTTTTCATTTTAGAATAATGGAAGTGCCTAACCTACCAAAGTTCCCCAAGTTTGGGAGATTCAATAATCTATATTCAATCGCATGCCAAAATTCTTTGTTTGGGATATGGCCTCTACACTAGCACATTCATAGTTCTATGAACATTAACATGAATGAGGGAGTTAGAGTTGAAACAAGAAGTAAAAGATACTTGGATAATGCAAGGATAATAATATTGGAAGAACGGAGTACAATAAGCTTATTGGAAAATGGAGATGCTAACCACCTTGAATGCAACATTAGGAAATTCGGAATCCAATTTGAAGAAATGTTTATGAATTCGCTCCAAATTGCCACTATAGAACATGTAGCCAAACGTACATCCATCCTACCTATATGCTAGGAATCCATGGATTACAAAATTATGGTAGGGACATAGCAATTTATAATTTGGTCTATGCCACATACCTACTAATTTGTACGTTTGAAAGATAGAGAATGTTTCGACATATAATCAATACTTAATTGCATGATATGATGTGAATATAATAATTTGCATTAGTACATATTCTCTATAAATCTTGAAAATGATGTATCTTGAAGATAGTGATTCCAATATGCTAGCAAACATGCGTCTGGTTGTTGATACTTTGACTCTCATTCAAGGGAATCATCATACTCAACAATACATACAATGACAAGTGAAAAACACATTACAAGACTATTAAATGTAGGGCCTGTTACACAAGCAACTTCTACTTGCAAACTGTATACTACAATTTGAATTAAAGTATCTTCGAATCTATAACATGGTTAAAATAAGAAAACCTCTACTTAATGCCAATTCTCATCTATATGCCAGTGCTGCCTTAGATGTATACTAAATAAGTTGAATACCCTAGTAGCAATTTATGGTATGGCTTGCTCGATCTGTTAAATACAATATAAAATCCACATCTAGGTTTTAACTCTTATCAAGAAATCTTGATCAACTACATAAAACCCAAGATTGCTTTCTTAGTAACTTGGATGTCTGAAAATTAACTTCAACGGATGAAATGCAACACATTACAAGCAAAACTT
>NW_028231387.1:0-13413 GCF_043228905.1 Azolla caroliniana | reverse complement strand
CAACTTTGTACAAAGTTATAAAAGCCACCTTTTGGTGGTGACTTTTGTAGCTCTTCTCCAATTTTAGGTTTTCAGGTTCCATTAGTGCATTAGAGCTCCTACTCTATCCCCTTAATCCTCTATTAGAGATAAGAGAGATCAGGGTTAAGAGTTAATTAAATCAAACCCTAATCCCCTCACTCTTGTATGGTGCTAAACCTCCTTGTAATAAGAAGTGGTGTGTTCTTTCTTATGCCTTCTTTGTCTTTGCATCTATTTTTAAGTGCAAGAGAGAGTGAAGTGTGAGAGAGAGGGGGAGTAAGAGTAGGTGTTGATCACTAAAACTAAGTAAACTAGTAGCTCAAACGTGTTCGATAACCACCCTCACTCAACTCGCCAACAAAATAGTATACGTCGTTTTGGATCCTAGTCTAACAAAGATGGAAAGCATAACTTCATCTTTTTATAGATGTGTTTCGAAGAAAGCACACGAAAGTTGCACAAACAAGGAGAATTGTAGCTTATACGTGTTTTGCCTTGAACAAGTTTGAGAAGCTAAATGCTACAATTCTAACTTACAATCTTCACATTTTCAACCATGATATATTTGTTGATTATTGCCAAAAAAGTAGAAAATATAAAGAAAAACAATGGACATGTATATATATATTTCTTTATTTATTCAATAGGAAAAGCATTGAAGTGTGATCACAATAAATGGAATGGTACAATGGAGCTATAGCTCGTGTGTTCCTTAGTGAGTAGATAAGTATACAAAAAATAATGTGGCTATGTAAAGTTATCTCATTGCGCATCCCTTCTAATGTTGTTGGCAATCATGACCTTAGCTTTCCAACAATCTTGCTCCAATAATACTTGTTAGGGTTGGTTGCATAGTTGGGCTAAGCATTGGCAAACCTTGTTTCAGTAGCACCGCTCGAATCTCCCCCTCTCAATCTCTTGTTTAACATGTATAGATTTTTTTTTTGCTTTGATACCATGTTGAACTAATTGTAGAACTCAATCTAAGGTTCTTGTCCATTCCATGCACGCCATGGCCCATGGCTTACCCAATCACAAACCAAGCACTACAAAATTGAACTTTAATATCCACATTGTCCTAGTACATTGAGGTAAGAATAGATTGCATCATATATTGGTGGTCAAGGCATTTGTGCAAAAATCAACATCATCTAACACCTAGCTAATGTATTGGTGGTCTATCATTAGCTAACATAACCTTTTTGATACAACAGATTCCAAAACCATCTAACTCTAGAATATTCTTAGACAACAAAAAACTAGTCGTGTGTTTCATATTTATACCATTGTCTTACCACCACAAACCATAACAAGGGTGTGGAAATTTTGATATAAATGTAGACAATTGTCAATTGTGAAGATATCCTACAAGAATTGAAGTGAGTGGACCAAATAGCACAATTGGCATCAACTCTAAAGACAATATTATGGGAGAAATGTAAATCAAGCAATGATGATCAAAAGGAGGAACTAGACCTCTTGGGATCAAAAACCAAAATACTGATCAGATTTCCATCCCTTGAACCTTCTCATGCAATGTCCCCTTCTTTGCTTATGATAAACATGAATACACACTCCATAATATTCATCTTGATTTTTAGGTTTTGACTCTTCAACCTCAACATCCCTTCCCCAAATGTATCCAACAAGGGTGAACATTTGGATAACATAGACATATCCCACTATATCTACCATTGATGTCCTTGAAGATCATATTGATAATTTAGATAGTCATACCCATAGTGTGTGCAACTTATAGCCAATAGTAAGGGTTGCCCAATATGTGAAGAACTAGACTGGGCATTTCAAATAGCATGTAATATTTATGGAAATATTACTTTCAAAAAGGATTCATGCATATCTCGGAAATGTTTGCCATCAAGGATACAAAAAAAGGGACTCTACACCTTCACACAATCTTAGATTTGAATACATTTGCATTCCCATGTAAGGTAAACATTAAAAGAACTGCAACCTAAACATATAATAATTAGTCTTTTGAACAAATACACAACAGCCATAGCATACTCACCTAACGGAAGTTTAAAAGACATCAAACATTTTGTAAATGAGCTTACAAGAGAGGTAGACCAAATTAAGAAGGATCCATTTAACCAAAGAAAAATCCCAAACATGACCTCCTCACTCCCATGGCGCCAAAATGAGGGAAGGCATCAAGACTAAGCTTTTTTTTTAACACAATGTAAATTGCAAAAGATTAACCTGTTACAATCAGCACAAAATGTTGGATGACTTGCAAAAAGGAGCTACCCTTATCTTGTTTTATTGGCTTCCAGACTCTTGACTCTCAATCAAGCTTCGCTATTAGCTCTCTCAGACCATTTTTTTTATTTGCCGACCATATATAGATTTTATATATGTATTTGCCAAAGCGAAGAGTGGTGTTGCCGTGAATAACCGAAAGATTTTTAATCAATCCTAAAAGCTTCGAAAGTCAGATAGATAAATGGAACAAGATCTGCAATGATGGGAATGGGGAATGGGGAATGGGATTCAAGCTTTTGGCTTTTAATACAATCCTAAGAATTTCCACCACCCAAGACCGACTACAACCCATATAATGCCATTTAATAGTGCACAAATGAATCCAGTTTTGAAGATCTCGGGCAGCTCCACATAGCCAGCTGCAAATCAAACCATTATTAATGGTTTCAAAAATGCTTTAGGACCCTTTCTTTCATCCATCAAACAATGCATTTTGATGACTTTTAAGTTAAATTTTAAAAATGCACTGAAAATTACAAGAAAATGTTGTAAATGTAGATACATTAAGGATTCTCGTGAGGATTAAAGATTTTGCGAACATTTGTCACTCAGATTTCTCCTTTTATTCAGTAAAAAAATGAAAATTCTACTTAAATTCGATTTTGTCTTCGTGAGGTGCATTTATTTGAACATTCTATGTGAGACTAGAATACAAAACATTTAGAATTTTCTGTTAGTATCACATCAAGCATTTGAATATTTTTTAGGCAAGGGAAACCTTTCTCTTTTATATCCTAATTTGCAGCAGTCTGACAAAAACATTTAGACCTTTCCATTAGTATTAATGATTTTAAGAGTTAAGCAGGAATACTACTTTCATCCATGTTCTTTATTGTACATCCTAATTTTATGGTTCTGACTACCCATTTTTGTAAATAAAAACAAAGGGCCTTCTTGTAAATACCCCGACAAGTGACAGGTATTAAGATAGTTTTACCTAAAAGCATTTAATAAGTTTCCTTCTTAAAATTTTAAAAACATAGTAACATCTTATGATACAGCAACATTGCTAACGTTTAAAAAAAAATTAAGAATCTTACCTCCATAATAAACCGCTGCTTGTCCACTACTATAGTGAGTAAGCGCTCCAAATAAGTTTGTATTATATGCTAAGGCCAGAGCTGCGAGTACACCAGGAACACCCGCAGCGATGTGCATTGCTAAGAAGGCCGAATAAAGGGCGCCCACATGGCCAGTCTGGCTCGCAAAGAGGTAATGGATCAAGAAATATGATCCTTGAAGGATTGCCATAGCTGCAGGCCAAGTCAACGAGAAGGAAAACAGTATCTTTGCCACCGAATCCGACATCCATTGTACGATACCAAGGCTCGTGAGTTGTCCTGCCATGCCAACTAGGACCGCAAACCAAGCTAGTGTGTCCCATGCCGACTTCTCACTTAAACAATCATCCCACTCTAGCACCCCTAGTAGCAATAGCACTGAAAGACCTAGCATGGCAGCTACCACGCTCGGTATACCAATCTTGTCACTACAGAAACAGGAGAAGATTCATTTAACATCATTTTAAATATGTAACTTCCATTAGACATTTCTAAATAGAGCTTTCCCAGAAAAAGTTTGAACTTGTTGGAACATATTGTTTCATGAGACCCTTCTAAATAGAAGTTTTTACAAGCAGAAATCGAGTATGTTTTAACTTGTTAGAACATAGTGTTTCATGAAACCGCATCTTTTCATGTTAGTACAGCTTTTTGCAACCTTGATTGTCATCATCCAGGGAAATGCTTATTCTTTCATGCAATCATTCTAAATAGAAGTTTTTATAGCCAACAAACAAAGTTATAGGAATGTATTATAAATAATCTATATGCACTATTAACATATAATAAGTTATGATGTAACTTTTAGATATAGTATGATATAAGAAGCACAAGGAGACTGCAAACTTCACTGGATGAAACAGTTAAAAAATGCGAATCCATCAGTTTTATCATGCATATCGATGACACCAAGTGGATGCACCATGGCTATAGAATCCATAAAAGCAATGTTTGGTTGAAAAATCATACAAACTATCATCCATTCTACCTAGCTAAAGTCTGGAGAAAAATGAATGTATCATAAAATACTTACCCGAATACCCATAGTGTGACAGCAAGCAGCATGGTCGCCATCATAACCAATTCGTTTTGCTTTACGGGACCCATATCCTGGAGCTTTTTTGCAGCGATGGCAGGCGCCTCCGGGGTATTTTTTATCTCCGGTGGTGAAAGGTTGTACAAGATTAGAGGAGTTGCTAAGAGAGCGACAAATGCCGGAACACTTGCAGCTTTGAACCATGTGACCCATGGGTTCGAAATTACCACTCCCAAGCTCTCTGCTAACTTTAAACACAAAAGATTCTGAGCTGCTGCAGTTAGAAATAGTGCACTCGAATTCCCTGCTGCCTGGAATATCCATAAAGAAACAAAACGTAATATATGAGTGTTTGTCACTGCTACTGAACAGGGTATACAAAAATTGGTTTCTCCACTTTTAGGCTACTTAAGTAGAGTATTTCTGTCTTAGACAGGTATGTTCCCATTGTCGTCTTCATTCAATGCTGCTAGCACAAGACTTAAGGGTATGCAGGAAAGCAAACATTTTCCTACAAACCCACATGAATCCCTTGCAAAACTGTGATGGATCTATAGAACTTATCCAAGACAATGCATTCACAGATCAAGTTCCAACAGATTGGAAGAAACAAGGAAGATAGAAGAGATTCTCACAATACACACACAGACAAACAAGCAAACTTACTGTGACCCATGGTGCATATGTGAATTATCATCCTCATTTAATCACAAGAAAGGCAATGATAGTTAAATTGTGTCTCACATGATAGGTACCATATAACAACGGCTAATCTGAATGCATGAAAATTATAAGATTATAGAGAGTGCAGGTTGTCTAAATTCCAATAATGCATGAAAAAGCAACATGGTAAAGGTATTGGTATCGGAAAATATATGCAACCGTTATATCATAAATCACAATGGAAAATATGCCTCTAGTTGAATGCTTGAGAACATGTAAAATCAAGTGCAAAGAACTCAAGGTTTATGTTTCTAAAATGTATATATAAACGAGACAGAATTAACTAGAAGAGATTCCCACATGTGACAAAACCAAGACATGTATAATGCATCAAATCATGATGCATTTGTGTCACCAACTAAATCTTATAAAAAACACAACCACAGAGAATGTCCATATAAACAAGGAAATTTTCAAATAATCACAAGGAAAAGAATCATTTAGAGTAGACGGATACAAACAGCAAAGAATTGTTTTGAAATAATTGTGTTAAAGAAAGAAAACAACAAAAAATAACCTGGAATTGGGTTTGAATAAGGTAAGTGCCGAGTTTTTTAGCTGATGGGTCCCGAGGTTTGCTACCCGCTGACAAGGAGAGAGATTGGATGATTGGCAGAAACACACCACCTGCCCTAGCCGTGGTACTTGGCATCGCGGGAGCAATCAGAGCTTCACTAGTAGTAAGACCATAAGAGAGACCTAAAGTACTCTTCCCTAACAATTTCACGAACATGGTGGCGATGCGGTCACCAAGTCCCGTTTTAACAAACCCTCGTGCGAAGAAGAAAGAGATGACTATGAGCCAGATCACTTCATTTGTAAATGCACTAAAAGCGGAGGCAAAAGATAAAGTGCCAGATATGATGGACGCAGTAAGGCCTAAGAAAGCCCAAGCACCAACAGGGAGAGGGCTGAGTACGAGGCCAGTAATTGTGGAGAGGAAAATTGCAAGCAATTGCCATGCTTGGGTCGAGACAGCGACAGGTTTGGGGACAAAAAATCTCACAAGAAGCCCCACAGCCACTGATATAGCAAAAGGTAATGGCTTTGCCCCTTGCCATGATGATGCCTTCTTGGTAGCAAGAGCTGGGTTTGATGGCGACTGCGTGGGCGATTCGGATTCGGACTCTTTCGCGCCAGCTGCTACCTTCAGATTCCAGCTCTTTTGCCGGATCAGGTTTTGTCTCGGATTGATAGGAAGGAAGAGAAAAGGCCTAGCCTTCTCATCACCGAATGCAGAGGAAGACGAAAGCCCAGAGAAGCTAGGTCGAGTTGAAGAAGCTAAGTTGGGACAAGTCGAAGAGGAAGCTCTGATGCTTCTACTGTGATGAAGATGAAGGCCGTTAGAGAGGGCAACGGGAGAGAGATTAGGGTTTCCATGGATCTTTGAGATTAGGGATTCCATGGATCGATCTCTTCCAGGGATGGGGAGGATATGTCTTGTCGATACTGCTATGGATCTGTATGCATATATATATAAATATGTATTGAGTGTTTCTCTCTGCTTCTTGGGATTGGAGTGTGTGTGTGTGTGTGTTTTAGTACAGGAATCCTGCTCTTCCTTCTGTGAACCACGAATCGAGAACACTCTGAGAAGAAGCTTGAGAGGGAAGGGGGGGGGGGGGGGGGGGGTTCCTTCCTTTTTAGACTGCAGAAGAGCTAAGGAAGTGCATGGTTTTGTATACATATGCAGCAGGACATGAAGAGAGAGAAGAGGAGAAGAGAGAGAGACCACAGAAAATGGCTCTAATTTCTTGTAAGAAAAAAGTAGTATGTATGTAATGTAGTTTGTTTCCTTTCGGTTACTCCTTAAGGCTGAGTTCACAAGGGCTATCTATCTATGCTCCACTCACGAGTCACCGGTCACGGTCACGGTCACGGTCACAATCATGGTCTTGAATCCTAATCTTGGTCTTGTTCTTGGTCATTGCCATGGTCCTGGTCCTAGTCCTTGTCTTGGTCTTCGTCCTAGTCCTGGTGCTTTTCCTAATCCTTGTCCTGGTCCTAGTCCAGGCCTTGGTCTTGGTCTTGGTCCTGGTTCCGATCTTGGTCCTGGTCCTAGTCCTAGTCCTAGTCTTGGTCGTGAGGTATATTGTTCTTGGTCCTAGTCCTAGTCCTACTCTTGGTCGTGAGGTATATTGTTCTTGGTCTTGGTCATTGTTACAGTTACCCCTTCTCATCGATCGGCCCACTTGCACTTTGTCTCGATTCGAGCGTGATGACAACATCTAATGGCCAACGAACGCCTCTGTTCCCCCTTGCACTGCCATCAAGTTGGACATGGACGTCCTTTTGCTAACTCAACAAGGGCAGCACGTTACGCACAATAGGTTTTGCCTTTGTTTCAACGGAAGTTGGCAATCACCATTGAAAGAAAAAGGCACAGCATGGATGGCTATTATCACCACGATGAAGATCAATGATGTTAATACACTTCTCCTTAAGCACTCCCCGAAACTAAGATTAGTGTTGGGTGTACTAATTATCTCTCATTCAAACAGTTAGATCATATATTGAAAATGTCTTGTATTTCACTCTATCTTTGAATCACCTAACTCGTTTAATCCATCACCTCAAACACATGCTAACATTGGGTTGAAGCCCAAATCAAATATAACACCATATATTCCACTCTCATGGAATCTGTTGCATGTACACCTCTAATGAATGAACAAACATGATCTAGAATCACTTTTTTGACATTCTCAAAATAGCCCATATAGGAGTGGAAGTAAAAAGTGCATTACATGTTCTAGGCTTTCGTATTTGGTAGTTTCAATACTTTCTCATAGCGTCTTCCTTGCAACATATGATCAAGCTCCATCAATGTTGTATAATCATACATTCTTCACTTCCATCACAAGTTTGACCCTTATGCACAAACTCAACCATAAGCAAAATCATCTTTTGGCGAACACTTTAACTTGCCAAAAGTTAGTATATTGTCATTCATATGAGCAATAGAAGAACAACCACATACTGTTCTATCACAATTGTCTATCATGGAGTTTCATGGGTTGCAAATCTTGCTTTTGTAAATGCCTTGTATTTTATTAATGGTGAAATAGTTGTCCCTACGCTAATAACAACATACACTATGCCAATTGTTTTCTATTTTATGTGCAAATATGGCGCCGATAATCTTTCACTAAATAAGCATTGCAACCATTCATGGGTTGCTTATAGCTAACCCTACCTTAGAATATCTTCATTTTTATTGAATATATACCACTATTGGTACTTGTTTCATTCTATCAATGTGATATATTGTTCTCAATGTGCTATGTCCACATGACATTTTTGTGGTAGAGACGAACCACCATCAAGGAAAATCAAATCTATCCACAAAGTTGTTGAACCACATGTAGTGTAGAAGAGGAAGAAATACGAGAAGCTGCAAATCTCTCAATCTGTCATCTTTTAGCAAACACTTGATTTGTGGATTTCTTTTAGTCGCACCCCCTCATAACTTCAACAAACAAACTTGGGTCTCTTATTTTTGTTGAGTGGTTGCGATGTTATCTATAATTTACAAAGTAGTATGTCCACATGTCACTTTTTTGCAAGTGACAAACCTTGTGTAAGGACAATCAACTTGAAGTTGTTGACCCACATGCAATGAGGAAGAAAATAATATATAACTAAAGGAGACATCGAATGTCAAAAAGGCACAACGTGAACGCTTTAGATTATATAAGAATCTTCACATGTCCCCACAAAATGATTGCTTATAGATTCAGAATGCCACCATAGTGAGATTCTACAATTAAATATATAAAAACATGCCAATGTACTATTTCTACAACGTTAAGGGTGTGGGTTCAAATCTTGATCCATGAATTTGTTTTTGTCACAATTCTAAGATCTCCTTATAATTTAGCTTGAAATAATGCACACTAATTGTTGATACTTGTTCAGAGGCACAATTATATACTCTTACCATGATATGAGTAAAGACAATGCTTGAACCAAAGTGTTCACCACATAATATCTTGTTCACATCAAACCCTTCACATGATTGTTAGGGTGCACATTATCATGCGACATAATTCTTGGGAAAAAATGGGATTCAATACTTCAATGAATATTGTACGGCTTGGTTGTACCAAGTGTTGATATTATGCACAAACGCCCGTATTGGTCGTCTACGTGGATTTAAATTATTATTGATTGTGTAAAACATTTAGGAATGGTTCTACAATCGATCATGAGAATACATGTTTAGACTTCTAATACTACTATATTATTACAAACACAAGCATGTAAACCTTTGTGCCACTTAGGGTGGGTTCGTAAATGAGCCCACATTTTGTCATAATCCAAATATATTACATATATGGTCCCAAATATAAACAAATGTATTTATTGTCAGACAATAGGCTAACATTTCACATAGATATTTTGTGGGCATTGTGCTCAATGAAATAAAATGTAAACATAAGTCCTTCAAGGAAGCACACTTATATTTAGGCCAACAAGAATCCATCATGCTCATTAAATTTCCCATAAAAGGGAGCTCACAAACTAGGTAGAAAAGGAGGGACAATAGGACATAGAACAATATAAAGAAAATATGTTCTAGATTGCAATCTAAATTTGTTGCCTTCATATATCAAATAAGAGGATTCTGAATATTTAGTACTTTTGGTCTTTACCATGTTACATTAAAGAAATAAAAAAACATGTAGGTGCAATTCTCCATCAATGAGTTTGATATTGTATTTTGAACTCATGTGCACTAACAATTTGTTCCTTGACCAATGGCATCAAAATTGATATACATTCCACGATACTAAGTGAGAACAATAGTGTTGCTCTTAAAAAGGCAATTCCAACAAACAAGAAGGAGAGACAAAAGCCCACAAGGGTCCAAGCAAGGATTGGACGAGGCCAAATATCCATTAGAGCAACGAGACATGCAATTAGCTAAAGATAAGTTAGCTAATTACGCTAACACATTTACAAACTCGTGTAAATGGTGTTGTATAGCAAATATGTACATTGATTGGAGAATCATTTGTCAATGTAAGGAGGCATTGTTAACAATATGTATTATTTTTAGAAGTATACTTCGTAAGAGACTAGATAAGAGAGGTAACCTCTGTTGGCAAGCAAGTGGTAGAAAGTATTCTTGATTAGGAGGTTGTGAGTTGTTGACCCAATTTGATTGTGTGCATTCTCATGTCCATGACCCATCTTGATCCACGCATGACCAATCCAATTTTGATCATTGATCTTCATATTATATAGCACATCCAAAATTTCATGCTTGGTAAGTTAACACAAATTCACCACACTCATGAGTCAATCTTCATTCGTGCAACGATTCAGAAAGATGCATGCATGCTATGTCCGAATATTGCCTATCATGTCATAGTAGTATGTTGTGGGTAGTGTTTAAGTTTTGTTGCCTTTATTGAAGAAACCAAGATGATTTATTTCCAATGATCTTCAATTGTGCTAGACCTATAAGATGAAACAAAAATACTTTATGAAATCATACTTATGTCTAGGCAACCACCCGTAAGTGAAGGGTCCTTAGGTTCATACATTCTATAAGTTGAGAAGAAGAATGAATTGATGTGTATGAACATCGACTACATTGGGCTAAATACTAATCGTAGTAAATAATTATGGATGCATGGCACCTAAATCAAGTGTCCATGCAAAATTTATTTGGAAAAAATTAGGGGTATCACATACTCCATCCTAGACAAACATATGAACTTTGCTTGGTCCAATCTTTACGTGGATGTATCAATCTTTTGCTACAATCCATCTTTATGGAGTTTCTCGTCATTTTATTATTGTCAAGAAACTATTGGTTGAGGAACATTATGTTGTAATATTGCTTAGAAAAGAAAATAATTCATGAACACATAGACCTAATATTGCTTAGCAAAGAATATCGTCCATGAAAATTAACCCTATATATTGCTTGTGAATCTTTAATTGAGGCTCTAAAATTGCATAATTGACAAGATGCAATGGATAATCAAATATAAAGTGCATTTTGTATATGATATGAGATCAACTTTCAACAAATTTCACAAAATATTATAAGAAAGTAGTATCGCAATCATAGATACATATAACCCACCCACACATGCAAACAAGTTATGATCATGAAATATTACAATTAAGTTTCATTTATCAAGGGCCATGATTATTCATTTTTCTATTCCATATTATTGGAGGGGCATCAAGCCAAGTGCTTGATAAGGAGTGTCATACTTCCTTTGGAAGCATTCAGTTGACATGACAAAATGGGTCCACCTTTCAAAGACAAATGTAGTTTATTCTCAAGGTTTTAGTCGCTAAGATGAACTAGACACTTGGTGGTAATTTGAGATGGGTTGTTATTGCTTTCAATGTAGAGGAGGGATTCACAAGGTTGACTAGGTCATTTTATGCAGGCTTCATAGTATGTTGTGATGGTTTTAGTGGGAATTTGTATTTGAAGTCAAACGCCTCTTAAATGTTGTTTGCAAAGAAGTATGAAAAAGGAAATAGTTATGCTTTTCCTTGAAAATTTGGAGCAAATTTTTGGGAAAATAAGTGGACGTTTTCATTGCAATTCTCCATGAACTAGTAGAAACAATTGGAGATTTTCATTGTGATTCACAAGTAACTAGAAGAACACCCACATATTGCCACAATTTATTGGTGAAGTTGGTGCAAAAACTATAGGCGTGGACAATTGGCCATTCTAATATTATTATATTTTCTAGAGCCAAATCTTCAACAAAGCATGTTATTTGCGTCCATGTTCAATGGCTTTTCCATGTCCAAAAGCCTTGGAGTATGATATGACAAAGTACTAAGAATATTTCTAGTTACAAAACTTTGAAAACCTACATTCCCATTTGTTGTCACGTCATTTAGGAATTATTCCACAATTGCATTCAAACCGTGAGTCCCAACTTTATGTAGCTTTAATGCATCCTTAAAGTGGCATGGTTAATCGATTCTAGAGAAAACTTGGTTAACCGTTTACAATTGTGTTGATTAATTAGTTGGGACGAGTTATTGTTTTTTAGAGTGACCATCACTTTGTATGTTTGGCATGCACTCCAATTTTGGTTGGTGACTTGACTACTGCTTCGTAGAGAATACCATGGAGCTAAGACAGTCCTACCATTAGAGTGGGCCACAATGAAGTGTTTTGAGCCATTTTGAGTATAAGGTTGTCCTCGTGCTTTTATGGATTTAACACGACACATATGTTATCATATTGTCGACACTATTGATCAATCCACACATGATTATTTCTAAGTAATTATGCAAGTAATTTTGAAGCCATAATCCAACACCATAAACATGTTCATAATAAGACCATCAACCTTCCCATAGTCAACCTATAAAGAGCATGTTCAAGTCCCAAACATCCATGGCCAATCCCAATTCTACTCATAGAGGTTTAATTAACTTAGTCATCAAACTATAAGTCTAATCCCCTTAACGGTCCAACTTTGGTCTCATTTAACTAATTGAACTATAACTCATCTCTTGACAACTTTCAAAATCAATGTGTTCACGGGCAATTAAAAATATATATGTACCTCTACACCTTAAAACATCCTTAAGACATCATATATTAGTTTAGAATCTAGATTATATACATTCTACTGTCTACAAAGATGTCAATATTGACCATAGGATCTAAATAAACAAGCTTTCTTTATGCGTGCCTCCTTCCTAAGAAGCACGAAATCTCGATGTGTGAATAAAGGCATACAAATGTGAGAGCTGAATCTGCTAGGTATTCTCTTTATTGTGGACACTCGAGTCATCACCCCCTTTCTCAATATGGCATCATAGCTTTCACGAATTACACTATATATGTTGAGCATGCAAAAAGAAACCCTCAGGGAAAGGCTTACAAATAACAAAGAAACCTTGAGGGGGAGGGCTTACAAATACATACATAACAAAGAAATCTCCAGAATGGGCTACAAATGTAAATATGCGAAAAAGAGAGGTCATCTTCACAAGCAATATAAAGAGGCACATTCCGTTGCAAGAACAAAATCAGGCTCGACGGCCATCCACCGTCCGATCGGCCAGAACGAAAGGGAAGATCTGGACGGTGGGGCGAGCCCGGATGCTCGAGGGCCGTCCGATCGTCAAACCTCGAAGATCGGACGATGGGAAGAGCGTGGTGAGCTGGCGATCCGGATGCTGCACGCTCATTGGTCCAAAGAGAGCCTCACCGATGATATATATTGACGAGACAACGCCCCCATGCCCAGAAAAACACTTCGTCTGTTCTTTCTTTCTTCTGTT
>NW_028231386.1:0-13448 GCF_043228905.1 Azolla caroliniana | reverse complement strand
CGTTATTTGGTAGAAATAACGAAGAGATTTAGTGAAGAGGATCGTAGGGATATTATTTGTAGAGTGTTACACCATCAAAGTTTGAATGAAGACATGGAGAGAATAAAATTTAGGGACCAATGTGTTTCAGAAGAGATTGTGGAGTCTATGAAGTCATCCCTAGACTTAGTGAAAGGTGTAGAGAGCTTAGACAAACTTGCTGCAAAGAGGGCAGCCCTACACATGGTTGTGAATGGTGTGAGAGAAAAAAAATATAGTGATACTAAAGTTGCCTTAGCCTTGGGTATTCAAAGAAGGAACTTGAGGAAACATCGCCGAAATATACACTCAAGCAAATTCAAGTGGCTGGGGTCGGGACGTAGACGACGATGTGATGCCTTATCTCAAGAGATTATTGAGAAAGTGTATTCATTTTGGGCCAAAAATACGCGTGTCTCACCAAATAAGAAGGACGTGTGTAGACAACGAATAAGTCAGGGTAAGTACCAGATTCACCCTAGACACTTCTTGGAGATGACAGAGGTATTCCATTTTTTTATATCAATTCACATTCCATAACTTTGTGTTTTGACCAAGTGTATATTAATGTTTGCTATATATATTGGTTGATGTAGGCTGAATTGTACATGAACTTTAAAGACCAACATCCAAGCTTGACTGTCGGATTCCGCAAGTTCCAAGGTTTGAAACCATTTTATGTTAGAAAATTAAATGAGAGGAATACATGTTGTTGTGTGTACCATGTGAAGATGGACATGTTAAGGGTTTCTGTGAATGCAATGCGTACTGATTCTAAGGGTATACATGGGGAATTATGTGTCTGCACTTGTGAGATTTGTAGACCAAATGGGGAGGATAATAGGTGTAATGCACGAAACATGACTTATGCATCCGTTTCTGAGCTATGGAGGTCTTGTGTTTGTGAAAAAGAACCATCGTGTGAGTGGCATCGTCGTACATGTCTATTAAGAACATGTAAGGTTTGTCCGCTACCATTATTTTGTAGGCAGGAGCTTGATATGGGAAATAGTCATATCGTGAAATGGAAATATTTGGAGTATGTGACTGAAAATATTGGCAAGGGAGTTGTAACTAAGCGTATCAAGGAAGTATATAAGGAGACATGTGCTGCTACCCTTGTCTCAGAATTTAAGAAACAACTTGGGGAGTTTATTCCACATAACTTCCGGAGTTATTGGCAAAATTCACAGTTCAAGGAATGTATTAATAACTTACCAACGGGTGTCATTGTATCCGTTATTGATTTTGCAGAAAACTATACATTTAAAGTTCAAAATGAGGTTCAATCAATGCATTGGTACAATGATCAATGTACAATACTTGTACATATTTGCTATTGGAGGCAAGACGGTGAGTTACATAAGAAATCAATATTTTACATTTCAGATGATAAAAAGCATGATACACTATTTGTTCAACATTGTTTTAAGCTTCACCATGCAGATTTATTTTCTCTAGGGTTAACCTTTAACCGTCATTGGGTTTGGTCTGATGGTGCTGCCTCGCAGTTTAAGGCGGCACGATCGTTCTACTTTATCGCCAGGTAATTTTTAATCCATATGTTTAATACTTATCATGCAATGTGTAAGGAAGTAAATCTTGTGTTAGTGGATGCATACTAATTATGTTTGTAACTATTAACAAACAGTACTAGTCACATCGATGCATACTAATTATGTTTCTAACTATTCGAATCTTGCACTTGTGAATGGATGCATGCATACTAATTTTGTTTGTATTATGTTGTACTAAGTAACTTTTAATCCATGTGAAGTGTTCTCCATAGACACATTGTACTATGTTGTGTGTTGGTTCTGTACTATGTTGTGTTTACAAAAGGATGTAAAGTACTCATCTTGTACTCATAGTATTGTCCGTCCTTAAGAGAATTGTACTAAGTATCGATTAATCCATGTGAAGGGTTCTCCATAGACACATTGTACTATGTTGTGTGTTGGTTTTGTACTATGTTGTGTTTACAAAAGGATGTAAAGTACTCATCTTGTACTTATAGTATTGTCCGTCCTTAAGAGAATTGTACTAATTATGTTTTAATCCATGTGAAGGGTTCTCCATAGACACATTGTACTATGTTGTGTGTTGTATCTGTACTATGTTGTGTTTACAGGAGGATATAAAGTACTCATCTTGTACTTATAGTATTGTCCGTCCTTAAGAGAATTGTACTAATTATGTTTTAATCCATGTGAAGGGTTCTCCATAGACACATTGTACTATGTTGTGTGTCCTATCTGTACTATGTTGTGTTTACAGGAGGATGTAAAGTACTTATCTTGTACTCATAGTATTGTCCGTCCTTAAGAGAATTGTACTAAGTATCGATTAATCCATGTGAAGGGTTCTCCATAGACACATTGTACTATGTTGTGTGTTGGTTTTGTACTATGTTGTGTTTACAAAAGGATGTAAAGTACTCATCTTGTACTTATAGTATTGTCCGTCCTTAAGAGAATTGTACTAATTATGTTTTAATCCATGTGAAGGGTTCTCCATAGACACATTGTACTATGTTGTGTGTCCTATCTGTACTATGTTGTGTTTACAGGAGGATGTAAAGTACTTATCTTGTACTCATAGTATTGTCCGTCCTTAAGAGAATTGTACTAAGTATCGATTAATCCATGTGAAGGGTTCTCCATAGACACATTGTACTATGTTGTGTGTTGGTTTTGTACTATGTTGTGTTTACAAAAGGATGTAAAGTACTCATCTTGTACTTATAGTATTGTCCGTCCTTAAGAGAATTGTACTAATTATGTTTTAATCCATGTGAAGGGTTCTCCATAGACACATTGTACTATGTTGTGTGTTGTATCTGTACTATGTTGTGTTTACAGGAGGATATAAAGTACTCATCTTGTACTTATAGTATTGTCCGTCCTTAAGAGAATTGTACTAATTATGTTTTAATCCATGTGAAGGGTTCTCCATAGACACATTGTACTATGTTGTGTGTTGTATCTGTACTATGTTGTGTTTACAGGAGGATGTAAAGTACTCATCTTGTACTCATAGTATTGTCCGTCCTTAAGAGAATTGTACTAAGTATCGATTAATCCATGTGAAGGGTTCTCCATAGACACATTGTACTATGTTGTGTGTTGGTTTTGTACTATGTTGTGTTTACAAAAGGATGTAAAGTACTCATCTTGTACTTATAGTATTGTCCGTCCTTAAGAGAATTGTACTAATTATGTTTTAATCCATGTGAAGGGTTCTCCATAGACACATTGTACTATGTTGTGTGTTGTATCTGTACTATGTTGTGTTTACAGGAGGATATAAAGTACTCATCTTGTACTCATAGTATTGTCCGTCCTTAAGAGAATTGTACTAAATCAGTATTTACTCATGTTGTACTCATAGTATTGTACTCATCTTGTACTCACCAAAGCAGGTATTTCTCCTTATTCAATATTCGTATGCAATGGAATTACTTCGGGTCTGGACATGGAAAAGGAGAGCATGATGGCGCGGGGGCTGTGATCAAACGTGCCCTTACAAGTGAGCAGTTGGATAATAATGGCGCTAAGTTACAAAATGCACATGATGTTGTGCAGTGGCTAACATGGAAGATGTCAAATGATGGTAAGAACAGATTGTTTGTTGAAGTTCGCGCTGATGAGGTCGATAGAACTAAATCATATGGTTGTAAAACCGTGAAAGGGACACGCAGCACCCATTGTGTGTTAGGGTTTAGCCGCAAGGACACAACCCAATTGTTACTCCGTAGTTTATCATGCTTTTGTTCCATGTGTCTAGATGAAGCTTGGGATAAATGCATCAACCTATCAATCGTGGAGCCCTGGAAGGTGCAGAAGCTTGAGCCTGAACTACAAGATGATATTGAAGAGGATGTGCATTCAAACGATATTGTATACTACAACCAAAATCAAGACTTGGCAGTTTTATTGGAAGTTGGAGATCATTTTGCAGTGCTCAAATATTCTCAGAATGAAGATTTAGAAGACTACTACATTGTGGTGTGCAAGCAAGGAAAGACATTATTGAAAGAAGTGGTGAGGGATGGTTGGGGCAACAATTTCAACGTTGGTGAGTCTGTCGTGTATGGAAACTATTATGCAAAGTTGCCGCAGTGCAAGAACACATATGCATTACTAAAAGAAGCACCCATCGCAATAATCTACGCTGATGCCATTCTTGCGATCAAATTCAATATGACTCAAGCAAAGCACAAGGTTAAGGGATACAACACTGTCTACAAGGTCCCCCAAGAGGTTCATGAGCACATATTAGGGGAGGTCTCTCTATTTAATGCTTGAAAGTCACCCTATCAATACATTGTACTAGAAAACTGAAAAACATCCACTTGGAGTTCACTATTAATTTTGATGATTGACAAATGAATTGATATATTTCGTCTTTCTTCCAAAGGGTTTATGCCTCTCAACCACTTGTACTTATCTTTCATAATATATTAGTTGTTATCAACAGGACTTGGATTTCTTCATTGCCGATATTGCTCATGTTTCCTGATGTTATTTGAGCATAGGAGTTTTGCAGAGTTGGTGTGTCCTCTGTTGGCACATAAATCTGCTCTTCTTTTGCTACCAAGAGAAGATTGTTAGTTGAATTCATTAAAGACTTTAATATTGTAAGATTTTCTACTGTAAGTTCATTTTTCAAAGGGGGCGATGAATTCTGTGAAGACAACAATGAAAATTATTCTCTCAGAATCCTTTTTTGTTTCATGATATGTCCTGTGAAGCCATCTGAGTTTTTACTTCTTGTATATAAGTCCTGAATATCCAGGCTATGGATTTTAAAGTACAAACCTTCCTTTCCTTAACAAAATAATCCAACTTCTGAAACAATAATTTGTGATAGCTCAAAAAGGTAAGTGTTTCCTTACTACTGTTAGTGGATGATTCATCCTTTGGGATGATATCATCAAAATATGGCCCACATTGCTTCAACAATTTGCACACATTCTGGTTACCGTCCAAATGGGATTGATGAAACAGTCTATACTTCAGGATATCTTCAATAACACCCGATACCCGATATTTTCTGTTTCTCATCATCAACACCTAAAAACCTAAATTTTCCTAGCAAGCTAAGAAGACTTTCAAGCATTTTATCTACAATAGACTGAAAGACTTTGCGAGGATTAGGAGATGATCTCAAAAAAGAAACAAAACGTTGTAAAATAAGAATACTTAGATCAAAAAGTATATTCCCATTGTTTTTGATATATGTTGATGAGCAAAATATAGAAGCAATCCTTAAACATGAACTTGATTTCACACTGGTATAACTATTTCAGATTCATGAACTGGATTTTTTACATTGGCAATTGAAACAGTATTTTGGTATCCAAATAGTTCAATTTCAGACATCACTAACAACTAAAGTTCAAGTACAATCGAAAGACAATCAGGCACTAGAGGGTAACTTGGCCGATCTTGTAATGCGCTTGTTGTTGGTGCCAGATTTTTCTGATTTTACATTCTTCTTTATCTTAAAGCCTTTAGGTATGAGCTGACTAAGTGGCACTTCATCATCAGAGGCATCAGAGACAGGCGTGGATGCGCGGGCACCTTGTACTGGTGGCAAGCTTGAGAGAGCGACTATGTTTTCTGCAACTGCAATGCTTGTACACAAATCCACAAAGGTGCTGTCGATAGACAAATTATCACTCATCTCCTGAATGCTTGTACTCCTAGCGATCTTTATTGCCCTATCATCATCACCGATGCCTATACACTCGTTCTTATTAGACTCCTGTATGTGGACCGTGGTAGTAGTCATGGTCAACTCCTCTTGTACGATGGATGTCACCTCATTCTTAAGACAACGTTGTTCGCTCTGAGTACAATCAGGCCCACCTTCATTAGTAACGTTGTTCACTCTACACTCCTCATGGGATTCTGTACAATCAGGCTTATCTTCAGGGAAAGCGATGTTCTTTCCACGATCCTCATGGGCTTCACAAGACACTACTAGCACATTCTCAGTACAATCAAGCTCCTCTTCATTACTAGCAATGTTCTTTCCATGATCCTCATGGGAATCTTTAGATAGTACTAGCACATTATCAGTACAATCAGTCTTCTCTTCAGCACTTGCCACATTATCAGTACAATCAGTCTTCTCTTCAGTACTTGCCATATTCTTTCCACACTCTTCATGGGCTTCAATCTTCTCTTCAGTACTTGCCATATTCTTTCCACACTCATAGGCTTCTTTAGACATAGTGTTGTTTGTACATGCCAGCTGCTCTTCACATATGAATGCTTCGTTTTTCTCACAATCCTCATGTGTGGAAGATGTGCTTCTAGAGTCTGCCTCCTTGCAAAGGTTAATTTGATTCTGACTCTGATGGGAATCTGATTCTGCACTTGTGCTCCATGAAGTTCCCGATTCATTTGATTGCAGTTGGGAATCAGACTGCTCTTGTAAACCTAATTAATGGGATTCCAAAGAATATTGGTATGAACTCACATACTCAAAAGTTTGCAAACAATGAACATAGGGTTTAGGGCCACATTTTTACCTAATGTTACATCGTCATACTGTACAGCCGTAGATACCCCATTGCAAGTGGTGGGCTCGGTCATCTTCTCCACAACATCTAGGTGCTCAACAGTGTTGTTATGATCTATAATAACAACAAGAATAGGGTTGTTATGAGCTAAATCATTGTTTTCAAAGTCTGGCTTTTGACGTGTACCTGGGAGTGTGATAAATTCGTCTTCATGATCAGGTTTTGGACTCGTATCTCCGTCACCAAATATCATTTCATCATCAGCTAGTAACACAAGTACATGGTATTAGACAATGGATTAGGTTGACAATGCTCCAGACAGGTGAGAACTTATATGACTCACCATTGCATTCAACTTTGCCTTTCTTGCCGTTTCCATACAACATTCTTGCAGCATTTCTCTTCTTACTGGGCTCTATTTGTAAAGAAACTGCATTTCTCTTCTTAGTGGGCTCTATTTCTTGATGTTGACCGGAGCTTGGGGAATTTGTTTGTAGAAGCATATGTTCCACTGCTCCAATGGCCCTTCTCATACATTCATCCTCATCATAAAAATCATAGGTTATTGGTAATGATGGTCCCTGAACCTTGGAATGTGCAGCAGATATTGAGGGTTTAGGCACAGGGGCTGGTTGTTCCATTACCTTCCCTGGCGTGGAGTTGCTTGACACTACAACATTCATTGCAACAAACAAAAAAACCTTGAATGTTAGTACCATCATCTAAAATATATAATGTAGGTCACAAGAGCTGCTTCCCATTTTACACAATGTACCAGTCATGAACAATGTACTACTCACATAGTTCCTAAATTATTGAACTAGTACTAATAAGGAACACTGTACTGCTCACTTAGTTCCCAATTTACACGATTAGTACTAATCATGCACAACATACACAAGTAGTACTAATCATGCACAATATACTACTCACTTAGTTACCAAATTACACAAGTACTAATCCCGAAAAATGTACCACTGACTAAGTCAAATTAATAAGTAGTACTAATCTTGAACAATGTACTACTCACTTATTTCCTAAATCACTGAACTAGTACTAATCCCGAACAACGTAATGCTCACTTAGTTCCCAATTTACACAAGTAGTACTAATCATGCACAATATACTACTCACTTAGTTAGCAAATTACACAAGGAGTACTAATGCCGAACAACGTAATGCTCACTTAGTTCCCAATTTACACAAGTAGTACTAATCATGCACAATATACTACTCACTTAGTTAGCAAATTACACAAGGAGTACTAATCCCGAACAATGTACTGCTCACTTAGTTCCCAATTTACACAAGTAGTACTAATCATGCACAATATACTACTCACTTAGTTACCTAATTACACAAGGAGTACTAATCCCGAACAACGTAATGCTCACTTAGTTCCCAATTTACACAAGTAGTACTAATCATGCACAATATACTACTCACTTAGTTAGCAAATTACACAAGGAGTACTAATCCCGAACAATGTACTGCTCACTTAGTTCCCAATTTACACAAGTAATACTAATCATGCACAATATACTACTCACTTAGTTACCAAATTACACAAGGAGTACTAATCCCGAACAATGTACTGCTCACTTAGTTCCCAATTTACACAAGTAGTACTAATCATGCACAATATACTACTCACTTAGTTAGCAAATTACACAAGGAGTACTAATCCCGAACAATGTACCACTGACTTAGTCAAATTACACAATTAGTACTAATCCTGAACAATGTACTACTCAACAATGTACCACTGACTTAGTCAAATTACACAATTAGTACTAATCCTACAAAATGTACTACTCACTTATTTTCTAGATTACTGATCTAGTACTAATAAGGTACAAAACTAGTACTAATAAGGAACAAAGTACTACTCAGTTCCCAAATTACAAAACTAGTATTAATCATGAGCAATGTACTAGTAACTTAGTTCACAAAGTACAGAACTAGTACTAATCATGAACCATGTAGTACTTACTAAGTACTAATCCAACAAATGTAGATTGGTATTTTGCACACAAGTAATACTAAACATGATATGTCTTCTACACACCTAGTTACATAACTTGTACTAATTACACCAACAGTATTAATCTTGAACAGTATTAGTACTAAACGTGATATGTGTTTGACACACCTCATTTCCAAATTACAATAATTGTACTATTATTCAACAATTTACTATACACCTTGTTCCCAAATTACATTACTAGTACTAATTCCCAAGTTACACAAACAATCTTAACAGTCAACAGTGTACTATAAGTATAGTGTTTACTAAACTAATACTAGGCAAGTTGCAATATAGATTGGACGATGTTGTACCTGGTTCCCTTTTAGTACTACTAATTGTGGAAAATATCCCTTCAACTACACATACCAATTATATATTAAGAGTACTGCCAATACTAACCCACATAATTAGGGTTCCACATAATAGTTGTTAGAGATTACACTAAATTTGAAGTATGAATTGTGGCATACACTAGTTCTAGTCCAAATGTTAATTGACATCATATAATACAAACAATAGAATAGTAGAGCCACATACCGTACGGGTGTACTTTTAAACCCCAAGCATAGTACCACTCAGCCGCAATTGTAGTTTTACAGTCCATACATGTATTCTCTTTCTCAAAAAGATACTTAGCACATAGCACATGATATGTGTGCAAGCATGGTGTAATCACAACATCCATAGCCTCCAGCTTGAATCCGAGGCCACAAAATATACACCTGGAAGATTGCAAACACAAGTTATAATATATTAGTTGCTCACTTATTTATACCAAAGAAGTAGAAATAAATAACTTTTAAAGCCAATACCGTGATATAGCTATACTAATAATGGTACTTTCTATACCACTTGGGTGCTCAATTACAGATGGACACAAAGTATCAAAACCATTTTGTTTTAAATCCTGCATCAAGCATGCAAGGTTCTCAGAATGCAACTTTAAGGCTGACAACTTATTATCTATTTCTTCATGTGCATTCCTGCAAGTATCAAGGTCTCTCATCTGTGAACCTAATTGAGTGCCCATATTGTTTAGCTCTTTCTTCAACTCCTCTTTCAAGACCTCACTTTCTGAATTTTGGATTGTCGATGCAATCCATTCATATGTAGTTTTTATTGAAGAAAATTTCTTTTCTGCCTGTATCTCAGCTGATTTAACTGCTTCCAAATCAGCAAGTAGTGTTTGTATTCTTGAGCTCATAGAAGCTATGCAACCGGCCATCATCTGTTCATGCTTTTCAGTCATTGTGGCCCGTACCTTTGCCTCTAGAACTTGGTGGATAGGTGTTATAGCTAGAATATCCACATGAGAGGTTCCAGATGACTTCAAGCCAGTGTTGGTACTGGAGGACCCTTTGTAATGTTCTGACCGGTGCCGATTAAAATCTTCCCAATTTACGTCAATGCCACCTTGAACTTCACATGCAAAAGCACGTGCAAAAACAGTACCCACCTCATTGTTAGTGATTTGATTTGTATCATAAACATGTTCGTATCTCGTCTTCAATAAATTCATGTATTCCCTCTTCAAACCACTTATGTGGAATCCTCGCCTTGTGTCGGGATGTGCTGACCCCCAGGTTTTTAACAACCACTCTCTCAACTCTGGATACACGTCAGGTCGTGCTCGAAGGAAATAATTCCATCCAAGAGGTGTGTCTCGACTGATGGAGTGGTACATCTTCTTTCTCTGTGTTGATGAATTCATCACCCTTTCTCTTGTGGGTGTCTTCTTGCTTTCTTTCATGGGTGTCCTTCTTCCTTCCTTCACTGGTGTCTTCACTTTCTCTTTCATCAATGTCTTCTTTATGGGTGTCCTTCTCGTCATTGTCCTAGTCAACACAATTCTCAGGGAATGAATATGCATGTACTAGAAGAAAACTCAAGCAATTACCATCAACACATAGCAAATCATCTCATTGCATGTACAAACCATGTCAAACACACAATAACCCTAAATAGTCGGAAAAAAACTCCATTGTAAATCATCATAGCCAACTCCATCATTGTAAATCATTGTAAATCATCGCATCGCATGTACAAGCCAACTCCATCACATCGTAAAACACACAAGCCAACTCCATCACAAGCCAACGAAAACATTGTAAATCATCATAGCCAACTCCATCACATCGCATGTACAAGCCATGTCAAACACACAAAAACCCAAAATAGTCGGAAAAACACTCATCCATGTCAAACTCACACAAAATAAAACAGATGGACAAGAAACAAGAACAAAACGAAAACATAGCAACTCATCATAGCCAACTCCATTTACGTTGCATGTACAAACATGTCTAACACACAACCACCTCGATCAAAATATTTTCATACATTTTTAAAAGGAACACAGAGAAACACAGAGAAAACAAAAACACAGAGAATACCTGGAGGTTGTACAACTTGCAGAGGTACCAGACCGTGTTGATTTCGACAAACGAGGCTGCTGCAGAGGAGACAAACGAGCATAGATAGAGGAAACAAACGACCATACAGACAGACAGGAAACATTCAGAAAAAGAAAACATTGAGTATTGGGCATGCAACACAGAGAATACCTGGAGGTTGTACAACTTGCAGAGGTACCAGACCGTGTTGATTTCGACAAACGAGGCTGCTGCAGAGGAGACAAACGAGCATAGACAGAGGAAACAAACGAGCATACACAAGGAAGGAAAATCAACAACACATACAACGAGCAGGGGAAACAAAAATCTCTGCGTTCAGAGATCGAACCTGGCACAGAGGGGAACACAAGAACAGCTACGCGGGGAAACAGAGCATCGAAGGTGGAGTGAGAGAGAGAAACAGAAAGAAAGAAAGAAACAGAGCTTTGAAAGAAAAAAACAGAAAGAATCGAAGGTGGAGTGAAAGAAAGAAACAGAGAGATAGACCTGTAATATATATGTCGTCTTTCTTTAACTTTCTGCCACTGTCTGTCTGACAACTTCGAGACAGAAGAGAGAGAGAGAGAGAGAGAGAGAGAGTGAGTGAGTGAGAGAGAGAGACATACCAATTGACACGTTCGACTACCCATACCAGAGAGAGAGAGAGAGAGAGATACTGAGACTGACCAACTGTCACAATGGATACCTTCTCCAGGTGTGCTTTCGTACAACTCTACCTAGGAGACTGGGGCAAGAATTAATGTATTAAATATGGCCTAGGGACATTTCGAGTGTGACGTACAATATCTTTGTGCATTCGAGTGTGACGTAATGAATTTGTTTTTTGTTTTTTGAAACTTATTTACAATTTTTAATGTTTATTTTCTTCTTCGATTTAGTACTAAATTTTTGGCCAAAAGTTGGTACACCGTAGCATGCTTCGACCCAGATGTGAAACAAAAGTTTGGTGTGAAGTTACATCCAGGCCTTCGACGTCAATGTCTGCATGAAGTCGGCATTGTGGTAGATGATAATGTTAGGTCCGATGGTCTTCGAAAGTATGAGTCTTGGTTTCAATTGGCGTTTAGAGATGGAGAAGTATGGGACCTCCAAGATCAAATCTTCTCAATGTGGGAGAATAAGGAGGTAAAGGGTCAACGACAAAAGAAATGTAGGGTTGACCCTCAACTAGAATTAAAGTCACAAGCCGCCAAGAAAATTGACTTGACAATTGAAGAAGCGGCAAACGACATGAAGCTGTCTCTATGGAGAGCGATGCAAGGTATTAAGGACGAGCAGCTTCTTGTGTCGGTTTTGTCAAGGGTTGTGGCGAAAGATTTAAGCCTTGAAGAAATGGTCACTGAGTTCAATAAGTAAGTCTTTCAAATACTGAAATTGTAGTCTATCTTGTGTAATTCAAAGTTCTAATCTTGATTTCTAATTTTACAGTCATAAGGTGTACATGAAGATCCAAGAAGTTATGATGAAACAACTTGGATGTATAACTTGGGAACAAGTGACCGAGGATTATCCTCTAACGTCTTCGTATAAGGCGTTATCAGAGTATTTTATTGCATTCAAGGATTGGGTTAGTATTCATGTTTTTTCATTACCCTTTCATCATATGTAGAGCTTGTATAATAATACCTGATGTCCTATTGCTTCTACTAGAAACCGTGTCGAGGCAAGAAACAAGGAGAAGTTAAGGATATACACGATTTCCCTACATCCTTCCTTGCACATCTCGAGCGAGCCAGAAAAGAAAAGGATCGTCGCTTAGTCAAGGCGTACGAAATGGAGGAAGATGGCTCGTTTAAAAAATTTAGCCACAAAAAAGATATTACGAGAGATCTTTACTACAATGTGGTTTGCGGTGATGTCATCGACTTGATCCAGAAGGTGCCAAAGAAGGAATATACGCTAATGATTGCGGATATTCCTTACGGATTTCGAATGGCTGGGTCATCATACGACGATGAACCGTTTAGGTTTAAACAATTGGAGAAGATGGTCAAGGATTTCGCTGAGCTAACGACCGCATCCTTGTGGCGAATAGTTGTCTTTCATAGTATGGACCAAGGGTACTCGGTAGCTCAAGCTTTGAGATCTCGTTGCCATGGCATCGAGAACCTTGCATGGTAAGGATTATTTATAGGTGTCTTTCATTATATTGCAATTCTTAAGGTTGTTGAATCTATTCTTAACTCGATGAATTATTTTTTATAGGATCAAGACCAATGTAAATAGAGGGCCAACTTTTCGGTTCGTTAATGCCATTGAATACATAACCGTTGGCTACTTCGATGAAATTAAAAAACAGAGAATCAAAGAGCATTCTAATGAAGTGGGAGGTTCAAATCTGTTGGTATATCCAGCAGTGACCCGGAAATTGCGACATGTCACCACGACAGAACGGGAACTTGTCAACCCATACCAAAAACCTCAACGACTTATGATGCGGTTGATCGAGATGTTT